>NW_027484937.1:0-115301 GCF_050908995.1 Andrena cerasifolii
CATCGAAAAACTGATATTGCAAAACCGATATTGAAAAACCGATATTGAATCCGATATTAGAACCGATATTGAAAAACCGATATTGAAAAACAAATATTGAAAAACTGATATCGAGAAACTGATATTGCAAAACCGATATTGAAAAACCAATATTGAAAAACTTACATCGAAAAACTGATATTGCAAAACCGATATTGAAAAACCGATATTGAATCCGATATTAGAACCGATATTGAAAAACCGATATTGAAAAACAAATATTGAAAAACTGATATCGAAAAACTGATATTGAAAAACCGATATTGAAAAACCGATATTGAAAAACCAATATTGAAAAACTTACATCGAAAAACTGATATTGCAAAACCGATATTGAAAAACCGATATTGAATCCGATATTAGAACCGATATTGAAAAACCGATATTGAAAAACCAATATTGAAATACTTACATCGAAAAACTGATATTGAAAAACCGATATTGAAAAACCGATATTGAAAAAACGATATTGAAAAACCTATATCGAAAAACTGATATTGCAAAGCCGATATTGAGAAACCGATATTGAATCCGATATTAGAACCGATATTCAAAAACCGATATTGAATCCGATATTAGAACCGATATTGAAAAACCGATATTGAAAAACTGATATTGCAAAACCGATATTGAAAAACCGATATTGAAAAACCGATATTGAAAAACCGATATTGAAAAACCGATATTGAAAAACCAATATTGAAAAACTTACATCGAAAAACTGATATTGCAAAACCGATATTGAAAAACCGATATTGAATCCGATATTAGAACCGATATTGAAAAACCGATATTGAAAAACAAATATTGAAAAACTGATATCGAAAAACTGATATTGAAAAACCGATATTGAAAAACCGATATTGAAAAACCAATATTGAAAAACTTACATCGAAAAACTGATATTGCAAAACCGATATTGAAAAACCGATATTGAATCCGATATTAGAACCGACATTGAAAAACCGATATTGAAAAACCAATATTGAAATACTTACATCGAAAAACTGATATTGAAAAACCGATATTGAAAAACCGATATTGAAAAACCAATATTGAAAAACTTACATCGAAAAACTGATATTGCAAAACCGATATTGAAAAACCGATATTGAATCCGATATTAGAACCGATATTGAAAAACCAATATTGAAAAACTTACATCGAAAAACTTATATTGCAAAACCGATATTGAAAAACCGTTATTGAATCCGATATTAGAACCGATATTGAAAAACCGATATTGAAAAACCAATATTGAAAAACTTACATCGAAAAACTGATATTGCAAAACCGATATTGAAAAACCGATATTGAATCCGATATTAGAACCGATATTGAAAAACAAATACTGAAAAACTGATATCGAAAAACCGATATTGAAAAACCGATATTGAAAAACCGATATTGAAAAACCAATATTGAAAAACCAATATTGAAAAACTTACATCGAAAAACTGATATTGCAAAACCGATATTGAAAAACCGATATTGAATCCGATATTAGAACCGATATTGAAAAACCGATATTGAAAAACCAATATTGAAAAACTTACATCGAAAAACTGATATTGCAAAACCGATATTGAAAAACCGATATTGAAAAACCGATATTGAAAAACCGATATTGAAAAAACGATATTGAAAAACCTATATCGAAAAACTGATATTGCAAAGCCGATATCGAATCCGATATTAGAACCGATATTGAAAAACCGATATTGAAATACAAATATTGAAAAACTGATATCGAAAAACTGATATTGCAAAACCGATATTGAAAAACCGATATTGAATCCGATATTAGAACCGATATTGAAAAACCGATATTGAAAAACCAATATTGAAAAACTTACATCGAAAAACTGATATTGCAAAACCGATATTGTAAAACCGATATTGAATCCGATATTAGAACCGATATTGAAAAACCGATATTGAAATACTTACATCGAAAAACTGATATTGAAAAACCGATATTGAAAAACCGATATTGAAAAACCGATATTGAAAAACCGATATTGAAAAACCTATATCGAAAAACTGATATTGCAAAACCGATATTGAGAAACCGATATTGAATCCGATATTAGAACCGATATTCAAAAACCGATATTGAAAAACAAATATTGAAAAACTGATATCGAAAAACTGATATTGAAAAACCGATATTGAAAAACCGATATTGAAAAACCAATATTGAAAAACTTACATCGAAAAACTGATATTGCAAAACCGATATTGAAAAACCGATATTGAATCCGATATTAGAACCGATATTGAAAAACCGATATTGAAAAACCAATATTGAAAAACTTACATCGAAAAACTGATATTGCAAAACCGATATTGAAAAACCGATATTGAAAAACCGATATTGAAAAACCGATATTGAAAAAACGATATTGAAAAACCTATATCGAAAAACCAATATTGAAATACTTACATCGAAAAACTGATATTGAAAAACCGATATTGAAAAACCATTATTGAAAAACTTACATCGAAAAACTGATATTGCAAAACCGATATTGAAAAACCGATATTGAATCCGATATTAGAACCGATATTGAAAAACCAATATTGAAAAACTTACATCGAAAAACTTATATTGCAAAACCGATATTGAAAAACCGATATTGAATCCGATATTAGAACCGATATTGAAAAACCGATATTGAAATACAAATATTGAAAAACTGATATCGAAAAACTGATATTGCAAAACCGATATTGAAAAACCGATATTGAATCCGATATTAGAACCGATATTGAAAAACCGATATTGAAAAACCAATATTGAAAAACTTACATCGAAAAACTGATATTGCAAAACCGATATTGTAAAACCGATATTGAATCCGATATTAGAACCGATATTGAAAAACCGATATTGAAATACTTACATCGAAAAACTGATATTGAAAAACCGATATTGAAAAACCGATATTGAAAAACCGATATTGAAAAACCGATATTGAAAAACCTATATCGAAAAACTGATATTGCAAAACCGATATTGAGAAACCGATATTGAATCCGATATTAGAACCGATATTCAAAAACCGATATTGAAAAACAAATATTGAAAAACTGATATCGAAAAACTGATATTGAAAAACCGATATTGAAAAACCGATATTGAAAAACCAATATTGAAAAACTTACATCGAAAAACTGATATTGCAAAACCGATATTGAAAAACCGATATTGAATCCGATATTAGAACCGATATTGAAAAACCGATATTGAAAAACCAATATTGAAATACTTACATCGAAAAACTGATATTGAAAAACCGATATTGAAAAACCATTATTGAAAAACTTACATCGAAAAACTGATATTGCAAAACCGATATTGAAAAACCGATATTGAATCCGATATTAGAACCGATATTGAAAAACCAATATTGAAAAACTTACATCGAAAAACTTATATTGCAAAACCGATATTGAAAAACCGTTATTGAATCCGATATTAGAACCGATATTGAAAATACAATATTGAAAAACTTACATCGAAAAACCTATATCGAAAAACTGATATTGCAAAACCGATATTGAATCCGATATTAGAACCGATATTGAAAAACCGATATTGAAATACAAATATTGAAAAACTGATATCGAAAAACTGATATTGCAAAACCGATATTGAAAAACCGATATTGAAAAACTGATATTGCAAAACCGATATTGAAAAACCGATATTGAAAAACCGATATTGAATCCGATATTAGAACCGATATTGAAAAACCAATATTGAAATACTTACATCGAAAAACTGATATTGAAAAACCGATATTGAAAAACCGATATTGAAAAACCGATATTGAATCCGATATTAGAACCGATATTGAAAAACCGATATTGAAAAACCAATATTGAAATACTTACATCGAAAAACTGATATTGAAAAACCGATATTGAAAAACCGATATTGAAAAACCGATATTGAAAAACCTATATCGAAAAACTGATATTGCAAAACCGATATTGAAAAACCAATATTGAAAAACTTACATCGAAAAACTGATATTGAAAAACCGATATTGAAAAACCGATATTGAGAAACCGATATTGAATCCGATATTAGAACCGATATTCAAAAACCGATATTGAATCCGATATTAGAACCGATATTCAAAAACCGATATTGAAAAACAAATATTGAAAAACCGATATTGAAAAACCTATATCGAAAAACTGATATTGCAAAACCGATATTGAAAAACCGATATTGAAAAACCAATATTGAAAAACTTACATCGAAAAACTGATATTGCAAAACCGATGTTGAAAAACCGATATTGAAAAACCAATATTGAAAAACTTACATCGAAAAACTGATATTGCAAAACCGATATTGAAAAACCGATATTGAATCCGATATTAGAACCGATATTGAAAAACCGATATTGAAAAACCAATATTGAAAAACTTACATCGAAAAACTGATATTGCAAAACTGATATTGCAAAACCGATATTGAAAAACCGATATTGAATCCGATATTAGAACCGACATTGAAAAACCGATATTGAAAAACCAATATTGAAATACTTACATCGAAAAACTGATATTGAAAAACCGATATTGAAAAACCGATATTGAAAAACCAATATTGAAAAACTTACATCGAAAAACTGATATTGCAAAACCGATATTGAAAAACCGATATTGAATCCGATATTAGAACCGATATTGAAAAACCAATATTGAAAAACTTACATCGAAAAACTTATATTGCAAAACCGATATTGAAAAACCGTTATTGAATCCGATATTAGAACCGATATTGAAAAACCGATATTGAAAAACCAATATTGAAAAACTTACATCGAAAAACTGATATTGCAAAACCGATATTGAAAAACCGATATTGAATCCGATATTAGAACCGATATTGAAAAACAAATACTGAAAAACTGATATCGAAAAACCGATATTGAAAAACCGATATTGAAAAACCGATATTGAAAAACCAATATTGAAAAACCAATATTGAAAAACTTACATCGAAAAACTGATATTGCAAAACCGATATTGAAAAACCGATATTGAATCCGATATTAGAACCGATATTGAAAAACCGATATTGAAAAACCAATATTGAAAAACTTACATCGAAAAACTGATATTGCAAAACCGATATTGAAAAACCGATATTGAAAAACCGATATTGAAAAACCGATATTGAAAAAACGATATTGAAAAACCTATATCGAAAAACTGATATTGCAAAACCGATATTGAGAAACCGATATTGAATCCGATATTAGAACCGATATTCAAAAACCGATATTGAAAAACAAATATTGAAAAACTGATATCGAAAAACTGATATTGAAAAACCGATATTGAAAAACCGATATTGAAAAACCAATATTGAAAAACTTACATCGAAAAACTGATATTGCAAAACCGATATTGAAAAACCGATATTGAATCCGATATTAGAACCGATATTGAAAAACCGATATTGAAAAACCAATATTGAAATACTTACATCGAAAAACTGATATTGAAAAACCGATATTGAAAAACCATTATTGAAAAACTTACATCGAAAAACTGATATTGCAAAACCGATATTGAAAAACCGATATTGAATCCGATATTAGAACCGATATTGAAAAACCAATATTGAAAAACTTACATCGAAAAACTTACATCGAAAAACTGATATTGAAAAACCGATATTGAAAAACCGATATTGAAAAACCGATATTGAAAAACCTATATCGAAAAACTGATATTGCAAAACCGATATTGAAAAACCGATATTGAAAAACCAATATTGAAAAACCGATATTGAAAAACCGATATTGAATCCGATATTAGAACTGATATTCAAAAACCGATATTGAATCCGATATTAGAACCGATATTCAAAAACCGATATTGAAAAACTTACATCGAAAAACTGATATTGCAAAACCGATATTGAAAAACCGATATTGAATCCGATATTAGAACCGATATTGAAAAACCGATATTGAAAAACAAATACTGAAAAACTGATATCGAAAAACCGATATTGAAAAACCGATATTGAAAAACCAATATTGAAAAACTTACATCGAAAAACTGATATTGCAAAACCGATATTGAAAAACCGATATTGAATCCGATATTAGAACCGATATTGAAAAGCCGATATTGAAAAACCTATATCGAAAAACCGATATTGAAAAACCGATATTGAAAAACCAATATTGAAAAACTTACATCGAAAAACTGATATTGCAAAACCGATATTGAAAAACCGATATTGAAAAACCGATATTGAAAAACCGATATTGAAAAACTGATATTGGAAAACCGATATTGAAAAACCGATATTGAAAAACCGATATTGAAAAACCGATATTGAAAAACAAATATTGAAAACCTGATATCGAAAAACTGATATTGAAAAACCGATATTGAAAAACCGATATTGAAAAACCGATATTGAAAAACCTATATCGAAAAACCGATATTGAAAAACCGATATTGAAAAACCAATATTGAAAAACTTACATCGAAAAACTGATATTGCAAAACCGATATTGAAAAACCGATATTGAATCCGATATTAGAACCGATATTGAAAAACCGATATTGAAAAACAAATATTGAAAAACTGATATCGAAAAACTGATATTGAAAAACCGATATTGAAAAACCGATATTGAAAAACCAATATTGAAAAACTTACATCGAAAAACTGATATTGCAAAACCGATATTGAAAAACCGATATTGAATCCGATATTAGAACCGATATTGAAAAACCGATATTGAAAAACCAATATTGAAATACTTACATCGAAAAACTGATATTGAAAAACCGATATTGAAAAACCGATATTGAAAAAACGATATTGAAAAACCTATATCGAAAAACTGATATTGCAAAGCCGATATTGAGAAACCGATATTGAATCCGATATTAGAACCGATATTGAAAAACCGATATTGAAAAACTGATATTGCAAAACCGATATTGAAAAACCGATATTGAAAAACCGATATTGAAAAACCGATATTGAAAAACCGATATTGAAAAACCAATATTGAAAAACTTACATCGAAAAACTGATATTGCAAAACCGATATTGAAAAACCGATATTGAATCCGATATTAGAACCGATATTGAAAAACCGATATTGAAAAACAAATATTGAAAAACTGATATCGAAAAACTGATATTGAAAAACCGATATTGAAAAACCGATATTGAAAAACCAATATTGAAAAACTTACATCGAAAAACTGATATTGCAAAACCGATATTGAATCCGATATTAGAACCGATATTGAAAAACCGATATTGAAAAACCAATATTGAAATACTTACATCGAAAAACTGATATTGAAAAACCGATATTGAAAAACCGATATTGAAAAACCGATATTGAAAAACCTATATCGAAAAACTGATATTGCAAAACCGATATTGAGAAACCGATATTGAATCCGATATTAGAACTGATATTCAAAAACCGATATTGAATCCGATATTAGAACCGATATTCAAAAACCGATATTGAAAAACTGATATTGCAAAACCGATATTGAAAAACCGATATTGAAAAACCGATATTGAAAAACCTATATCGAAAAACCGATATTGAAAAACCGATATTGAAAAAACGATATTGAAAAACCTATATCGAAAAACTGATATTGCAAAGCCGATATCGAAAAACCGATATTGAAAAACCGATATTGAAAAACCGATATTGAAAAAACGATATTGAAAAACCTATATCGAAAAACTGATATTGCAAAGCCGATATTGAGAAACCGATATTGAATCCGATATTAGAACCGATATTCAAAAACCGATATTGAATCCGATATTAGAACCGATATTGAAAAGCCGATATTGAATCCGATATTAGAACCGATATTGAAAACCCGATATTGAAAAACAAATATTGAAAAACCGATATTGAAAAACCAATATTGAAAAACTTACATCGAAAAACTGATATTGCAAAACCGATATTGAAAAACCGATATTGAAAAACCAATATTGAAAAACTTACATCGAAAAACTTATATTGCAAAACCGATATTGAAAAACCGTTATTGAATCCGATATTAGAACCGATATTGAAAAACCGATATTGAAAAACCAATATTGAAAAACTTACATCGAAAAACTGATATTGCAAAACCGATATTGAAAAACCGATATTGAATCCGATATTAGAACCGATATTGAAAAACAAATACTGAAAAACTGATATCGAAAAACCGATATTGAAAAACCGATATTGAAAAACCGATATTGAAAAACCAATATTGAAAAACCAATATTGAAAAACTTACATCGAAAAACTGATATTGCAAAACCGATATTGAAAAACCGATATTGAATCCGATATTAGAACCGATATTGAAAAACCGATATTGAAAAACCAATATTGAAAAACTTACATCGAAAAACTGATATTGCAAAACCGATATTGAAAAACCGATATTGAAAAACCGATATTGAAAAACCGATATTGAAAAAACGATATTGAAAAACCTATATCGAAAAACTGATATTGCAAAACCGATATTGAGAAACCGATATTGAATCCGATATTAGAACCGATATTCAAAAACCGATATTGAAAAACAAATATTGAAAAACTGATATCGAAAAACTGATATTGAAAAACCGATATTGAAAAACCGATATTGAAAAACCAATATTGAAAAACTTACATCGAAAAACTGATATTGCAAAACCGATATTGAAAAACCGATATTGAATCCGATATTAGAACCGATATTGAAAAACCGATATTGAAAAACCAATATTGAAATACTTACATCGAAAAACTGATATTGAAAAACCGATATTGAAAAACCATTATTGAAAAACTTACATCGAAAAACTGATATTGCAAAACCGATATTGAAAAACCGATATTGAATCCGATATTAGAACCGATATTGAAAAACCAATATTGAAAAACTTACATCGAAAAACTTACATCGAAAAACTGATATTGAAAAACCGATATTGAAAAACCGATATTGAAAAACCGATATTGAAAAACCTATATCGAAAAACTGATATTGCAAAACCGATATTGAAAAACCGATATTGAAAAACCAATATTGAAAAACCGATATTGAAAAACCGATATTGAATCCGATATTAGAACTGATATTCAAAAACCGATATTGAATCCGATATTAGAACCGATATTCAAAAACCGATATTGAAAAACTTACATCGAAAAACTGATATTGCAAAACCGATATTGAAAAACCGATATTGAATCCGATATTAGAACCGATATTGAAAAACCGATATTGAAAAACAAATACTGAAAAACTGATATCGAAAAACCGATATTGAAAAACCGATATTGAAAAACCAATATTGAAAAACTTACATCGAAAAACTGATATTGCAAAACCGATATTGAAAAACCGATATTGAATCCGATATTAGAACCGATATTGAAAAGCCGATATTGAAAAACCTATATCGAAAAACCGATATTGAAAAACCGATATTGAAAAACCAATATTGAAAAACTTACATCGAAAAACTGATATTGCAAAACCGATATTGAAAAACCGATATTGAAAAACCGATATTGAAAAACCGATATTGAAAAACTGATATTGGAAAACCGATATTGAAAAACCGATATTGAAAAACCGATATTGAAAAACCGATATTGAAAAACAAATATTGAAAACCTGATATCGAAAAACTGATATTGAAAAACCGATATTGAAAAACCGATATTGAAAAACCGATATTGAAAAACCTATATCGAAAAACCGATATTGAAAAACCGATATTGAAAAACCAATATTGAAAAACTTACATCGAAAAACTGATATTGCAAAACCGATATTGAAAAACCGATATTGAATCCGATATTAGAACCGATATTGAAAAACCGATATTGAAAAACAAATATTGAAAAACTGATATCGAAAAACTGATATTGAAAAACCGATATTGAAAAACCGATATTGAAAAACCAATATTGAAAAACTTACATCGAAAAACTGATATTGCAAAACCGATATTGAAAAACCGATATTGAATCCGATATTAGAACCGATATTGAAAAACCGATATTGAAAAACCAATATTGAAATACTTACATCGAAAAACTGATATTGAAAAACCGATATTGAAAAACCGATATTGAAAAAACGATATTGAAAAACCTATATCGAAAAACTGATATTGCAAAGCCGATATTGAGAAACCGATATTGAATCCGATATTAGAACCGATATTGAAAAACCGATATTGAAAAACTGATATTGCAAAACCGATATTGAAAAACCGATATTGAAAAACCGATATTGAAAAACCGATATTGAAAAACCGATATTGAAAAACCAATATTGAAAAACTTACATCGAAAAACTGATATTGCAAAACCGATATTGAAAAACCGATATTGAATCCGATATTAGAACCGATATTGAAAAACCGATATTGAAAAACAAATATTGAAAAACTGATATCGAAAAACTGATATTGAAAAACCGATATTGAAAAACCGATATTGAAAAACCAATATTGAAAAACTTACATCGAAAAACTGATATTGCAAAACCGATATTGAATCCGATATTAGAACCGATATTGAAAAACCGATATTGAAAAACCAATATTGAAATACTTACATCGAAAAACTGATATTGAAAAACCGATATTGAAAAACCGATATTGAAAAACCGATATTGAAAAACCTATATCGAAAAACTGATATTGCAAAACCGATATTGAGAAACCGATATTGAATCCGATATTAGAACTGATATTCAAAAACCGATATTGAATCCGATATTAGAACCGATATTCAAAAACCGATATTGAAAAACTGATATTGCAAAACCGATATTGAAAAACCGATATTGAAAAACCGATATTGAAAAACCTATATCGAAAAACCGATATTGAAAAACCGATATTGAAAAACCGATATTGAAAAAACGATATTGAAAAACCTATATCGAAAAACTGATATTGCAAAGCCGATATCGAAAAACCGATATTGAAAAACCGATATTGAAAAACCGATATTGAAAAAACGATATTGAAAAACCTATATCGAAAAACTGATATTGCAAAGCCGATATTGAGAAACCGATATTGAATCCGATATTAGAACCGATATTCAAAAACCGATATTGAATCCGATATTAGAACCGATATTGAAAAGCCGATATTGAATCCGATATTAGAACCGATATTGAAAACCCGATATTGAAAAACAAATATTGAAAAACCGATATTGAAAAACCAATATTGAAAAACTTACATCGAAAAACTGATATTGCAAAACCGATATTGAAAAACCGATATTGAAAAACCAATATTGAAAAACTTACATCGAAAAACTGATATTGCAAAACCGATATTGAAAAACCGATATTGAATCCGATATTAGAACCGATATTGAAAAACCGATATTGAAAAACAAATATTGAAAAACTGATATCGAGAATCTGATATTGCAAAACCGATATTGAAAAACCAATATTGAAAAACTTACATCGAAAAACTGATATTGCAAAACCGATATTGAAAAACCGATATTGAATCCGATATTAGAACCGATATTGAAAAACCGATATTGAAAAACAAATATTGAAAAACTGATATCGAAAAACTGATATTGAAAAACCGATATTGAAAAACCGATATTGAAAAACCAATATTGAAAAACTTACATCGAAAAACTGATATTGCAAAACCGATATTGAAAAACCGATATTGAATCCGATATTAGAACCGATATTGAAAAACCGATATTGAAAAACCAATATTGAAATACTTACATCGAAAAACTGATATTGAAAAACCGATATTGAAAAACCGATATTGAAAAAACGATATTGAAAAACCTATATCGAAAAACTGATATTGCAAAGCCGATATTGAGAAACCGATATTGAATCCGATATTAGAACCGATATTCAAAAACCGATATTGAATCCGATATTAGAACCGATATTGAAAAACCGATATTGAAAAACTGATATTGCAAAACCGATATTGAAAAACCGATATTGAAAAACCGATATTGAAAAACCGATATTGAAAAACCGATATTGAAAAACCAATATTGAAAAACTTACATCGAAAAACTGATATTGCAAAACCGATATTGAAAAACCGATATTGAATCCGATATTAGAACCGATATTGAAAAACCGATATTGAAAAACAAATATTGAAAAACTGATATCGAAAAACTGATATTGAAAAACCGATATTGAAAAACCGATATTGAAAAACCAATATTGAAAAACTTACATCGAAAAACTGATATTGCAAAACCGATATTGAAAAACCGATATTGAATCCGATATTAGAACCGACATTGAAAAACCGATATTGAAAAACCAATATTGAAATACTTACATCGAAAAACTGATATTGAAAAACCGATATTGAAAAACCGATATTGAAAAACCAATATTGAAAAACTTACATCGAAAAACTGATATTGCAAAACCGATATTGAAAAACCGATATTGAATCCGATATTAGAACCGATATTGAAAAACCAATATTGAAAAACTTACATCGAAAAACTTATATTGCAAAACCGATATTGAAAAACCGTTATTGAATCCGATATTAGAACCGATATTGAAAAACCGATATTGAAAAACCAATATTGAAAAACTTACATCGAAAAACTGATATTGCAAAACCGATATTGAAAAACCGATATTGAATCCGATATTAGAACCGATATTGAAAAACAAATACTGAAAAACTGATATCGAAAAACCGATATTGAAAAACCGATATTGAAAAACCGATATTGAAAAACCAATATTGAAAAACCAATATTGAAAAACTTACATCGAAAAACTGATATTGCAAAACCGATATTGAAAAACCGATATTGAATCCGATATTAGAACCGATATTGAAAAACCGATATTGAAAAACCAATATTGAAAAACTTACATCGAAAAACTGATATTGCAAAACCGATATTGAAAAACCGATATTGAAAAACCGATATTGAAAAACCGATATTGAAAAAACGATATTGAAAAACCTATATCGAAAAACTGATATTGCAAAGCCGATATCGAATCCGATATTAGAACCGATATTGAAAAACCGATATTGAAATACAAATATTGAAAAACTGATATCGAAAAACTGATATTGCAAAACCGATATTGAAAAACCGATATTGAATCCGATATTAGAACCGATATTGAAAAACCGATATTGAAAAACCAATATTGAAAAACTTACATCGAAAAACTGATATTGCAAAACCGATATTGTAAAACCGATATTGAATCCGATATTAGAACCGATATTGAAAAACCGATATTGAAATACTTACATCGAAAAACTGATATTGAAAAACCGATATTGAAAAACCGATATTGAAAAACCGATATTGAAAAACCGATATTGAAAAACCTATATCGAAAAACTGATATTGCAAAACCGATATTGAGAAACCGATATTGAATCCGATATTAGAACCGATATTCAAAAACCGATATTGAAAAACAAATATTGAAAAACTGATATCGAAAAACTGATATTGAAAAACCGATATTGAAAAACCGATATTGAAAAACCAATATTGAAAAACTTACATCGAAAAACTGATATTGCAAAACCGATATTGAAAAACCGATATTGAATCCGATATTAGAACCGATATTGAAAAACCGATATTGAAAAACCAATATTGAAAAACTTACATCGAAAAACTGATATTGCAAAACCGATATTGAAAAACCGATATTGAAAAACCGATATTGAAAAACCGATATTGAAAAAACGATATTGAAAAACCTATATCGAAAAACCAATATTGAAATACTTACATCGAAAAACTGATATTGAAAAACCGATATTGAAAAACCATTATTGAAAAACTTACATCGAAAAACTGATATTGCAAAACCGATATTGAAAAACCGATATTGAATCCGATATTAGAACCGATATTGAAAAACCAATATTGAAAAACTTACATCGAAAAACTTATATTGCAAAACCGATATTGAAAAACCGATATTGAATCCGATATTAGAACCGATATTGAAAAACCGATATTGAAATACAAATATTGAAAAACTGATATCGAAAAACTGATATTGCAAAACCGATATTGAAAAACCGATATTGAATCCGATATTAGAACCGATATTGAAAAACCGATATTGAAAAACCAATATTGAAAAACTTACATCGAAAAACTGATATTGCAAAACCGATATTGTAAAACCGATATTGAATCCGATATTAGAACCGATATTGAAAAACCGATATTGAAATACTTACATCGAAAAACTGATATTGAAAAACCGATATTGAAAAACCGATATTGAAAAACCGATATTGAAAAACCGATATTGAAAAACCTATATCGAAAAACTGATATTGCAAAACCGATATTGAGAAACCGATATTGAATCCGATATTAGAACCGATATTCAAAAACCGATATTGAAAAACAAATATTGAAAAACTGATATCGAAAAACTGATATTGAAAAACCGATATTGAAAAACCGATATTGAAAAACCAATATTGAAAAACTTACATCGAAAAACTGATATTGCAAAACCGATATTGAAAAACCGATATTGAATCCGATATTAGAACCGATATTGAAAAACCGATATTGAAAAACCAATATTGAAATACTTACATCGAAAAACTGATATTGAAAAACCGATATTGAAAAACCATTATTGAAAAACTTACATCGAAAAACTGATATTGCAAAACCGATATTGAAAAACCGATATTGAATCCGATATTAGAACCGATATTGAAAAACCAATATTGAAAAACTTACATCGAAAAACTTATATTGCAAAACCGATATTGAAAAACCGTTATTGAATCCGATATTAGAACCGATATTGAAAATACAATATTGAAAAACTTACATCGAAAAACCTATATCGAAAAACTGATATTGCAAAACCGATATTGAATCCGATATTAGAACCGATATTGAAAAACCGATATTGAAATACAAATATTGAAAAACTGATATCGAAAAACTGATATTGCAAAACCGATATTGAAAAACCGATATTGAAAAACTGATATTGCAAAACCGATATTGAAAAACCGATATTGAAAAACCGATATTGAATCCGATATTAGAACCGATATTGAAAAACCAATATTGAAATACTTACATCGAAAAACTGATATTGAAAAACCGATATTGAAAAACCGATATTGAATCCGATATTAGAACCGATATTGAAAAACCGATATTGAAAAACCAATATTGAAATACTTACATCGAAAAACTGATATTGAAAAACCGATATTGAAAAACCGATATTGAAAAACCGATATTGAAAAACCTATATCGAAAAACTGATATTGCAAAACCGATATTGAAAAACCAATATTGAAAAACTTACATCGAAAAACTGATATTGAAAAACCGATATTGAAAAACCGATATTGAGAAACCGATATTGAATCCGATATTAGAACCGATATTCAAAAACCGATATTGAATCCGATATTAGAACCGATATTCAAAAACCGATATTGAAAAACAAATATTGAAAAACCGATATTGAAAAACCTATATCGAAAAACTGATATTGCAAAACCGATATTAAAAAACCGATATTGAAAAACCAATATTGAAAAACTTACATCGAAAAACTGATATTGCAAAACCGATGTTGAAAAACCGATATTGAAAAACCAATATTGAAAAACTTACATCGAAAAACTGATATTGCAAAACCGATATTGAAAAACCGATATTGAATCCGATATTAGAACCGATATTGAAAAACCGATATTGAAAAACCAATATTGAAAAACTTACATCGAAAAACTGATATTGCAAAACTGATATTGCAAAACCGATATTGAAAAACCGATATTGAATCCGATATTAGAACCGACATTGAAAAACCGATATTGAAAAACCAATATTGAAATACTTACATCGAAAAACTGATATTGAAAAACCGATATTGAAAAACCGATATTGAAAAACCAATATTGAAAAACTTACATCGAAAAACTGATATTGCAAAACCGATATTGAAAAACCGATATTGAATCCGATATTAGAACCGATATTGAAAAACCAATATTGAAAAACTTACATCGAAAAACTTATATTGCAAAACCGATATTGAAAAACCGTTATTGAATCCGATATTAGAACCGATATTGAAAAACCGATATTGAAAAACCAATATTGAAAAACTTACATCGAAAAACTGATATTGCAAAACCGATATTGAAAAACCGATATTGAATCCGATATTAGAACCGATATTGAAAAACAAATACTGAAAAACTGATATCGAAAAACCGATATTGAAAAACCGATATTGAAAAACCGATATTGAAAAACCAATATTGAAAAACCAATATTGAAAAACTTACATCGAAAAACTGATATTGCAAAACCGATATTGAAAAACCGATATTGAATCCGATATTAGAACCGATATTGAAAAACCGATATTGAAAAACCAATATTGAAAAACTTACATCGAAAAACTGATATTGCAAAACCGATATTGAAAAACCGATATTGAAAAACCGATATTGAAAAACCGATATTGAAAAAACGATATTGAAAAACCTATATCGAAAAACTGATATTGCAAAACCGATATTGAGAAACCGATATTGAATCCGATATTAGAACCGATATTCAAAAACCGATATTGAAAAACAAATATTGAAAAACTGATATCGAAAAACTGATATTGAAAAACCGATATTGAAAAACCGATATTGAAAAACCAATATTGAAAAACTTACATCGAAAAACTGATATTGCAAAACCGATATTGAAAAACCGATATTGAATCCGATATTAGAACCGATATTGAAAAACCGATATTGAAAAACCAATATTGAAATACTTACATCGAAAAACTGATATTGAAAAACCGATATTGAAAAACCATTATTGAAAAACTTACATCGAAAAACTGATATTGCAAAACCGATATTGAAAAACCGATATTGAATCCGATATTAGAACCGATATTGAAAAACCAATATTGAAAAACTTACATCGAAAAACTTACATCGAAAAACTGATATTGAAAAACCGATATTGAAAAACCGATATTGAAAAACCGATATTGAAAAACCTATATCGAAAAACTGATATTGCAAAACCGATATTGAAAAACCAATATTGAAAAACTTACATCGAAAAACTGATATTGAAAAACCGATATTGAAAAACCGATATTGAGAAACCGATATTGAATCCGATATTAGAACCGATATTCAAAAACCGATATTGAATCCGATATTAGAACCGATATTCAAAAACCGATATTGAAAAACAAATATTGAAAAACCGATATTGAAAAACCTATATCGAAAAACTGATATTGCAAAACCGATATTGAAAAACCGATATTGAAAAACCAATATTGAAAAACTTACATCGAAAAACTGATATTGCAAAACCGATGTTGAAAAACCGATATTGAAAAACCAATATTGAAAAACTTACATCGAAAAACTGATATTGCAAAACCGATATTGAAAAACCGATATTGAATCCGATATTAGAACCGATATTGAAAAACCGATATTGAAAAACAAATATTGAAAAACTGATATCGAAAAACTGATATTGCAAAACCGATATTGAAAAACCGATATTGAAAAACCAATATTGAAAAACTTACATCGAAAAACTGATATTGCAAAACCGATATTGAAAAACCGATATTGAATCCGATATTAGAACCGATATTGAAAAACCGATATTGAAAAACCAATATTGAAATACTTACATCGAAAAACTGATATTGAAAAACCGATATTGAAAAACCGATATTGAATCCGATATTAGAACCGATATTGAAAAACCGATATTGAAAAACCAATATTGAAATACTTACATCGAAAAACTGATATTGAAAAACCGATATTGAAAAACCGATATTGAAAAACCGATATTGAAAAACCTATATCGAAAAACTGATATTGCAAAACCGATATTGAAAAACCAATATTGAAAAACTTACATCGAAAAACTGATATTGAAAAACCGATATTGAAAAACCGATATTGAAAAACCGATATTGAAAAACCGATATTGAAAAACCTATATCGAAAAACTGATATTGCAAAACCGATATTGAGAAACCGATATTGAATCCGATATTAGAACCGATATTGAAAAACCGATATTGAAAAACAAATATTGAGAAACCGATATTGAAAACCCGATATTGAAAAACAAATATTGAAAAACCGATATTGAAAAACCAATATTGAAAAACTTACATCGAAAAACTGATATTGCAAAACCGATATTGAAAAACCGATATTGAAAAACCGATATTGAAAAACCGATATTGAAAAAACGATATTGAAAAACCTATATCGAAAAACTGATATTGCAAAGCCGATATCGAATCCGATATTAGAACCGATATTGAAAAACCGATATTGAAATACAAATATTGAAAAACTGATATCGAAAAACTGATATTGCAAAACCGATATTGAAAAACCGATATTGAATCCGATATTAGAACCGATATTGAAAAACCGATATTGAAAAACAAATATTGAAAAACCGATATTGAAAACCCGATATTGAAAAACAAATATTGAAAAACCGATATTGAAAAACCAATATTGAAAAACTTACATCGAAAAACTGATATTGCAAAACCGATATTGAAAAACCGATATTGAAAAACCAATATTGAAAAACTTACATCGAAAAACTGATATTGCAAAACCGATATTGAAAAACCGATATTGAATCCGATATTAGAACCGATATTGAAAAACCGATATTGAAAAACTTACATCGAAAAACTGATATTGCAAAACCGATATTGAAAAACCGATATTGAATCCGATATTAGAACCGATATTGAATCCGATATTAGAACCGATATTGAAAAACCGATATTGAAAAACTTACATCGAAAAACTGATATTGCAAAACCGATATTGAAAAACCGATATTGAATCCGATATTAGAACCGATATTGAAAAACCGATATTGAAAAACCAATATTGAAAAACCGATTTTGAAAAACCAATATTGAAAAACTTACATCGAAAAACTGATATTGCAAAACCGATATTGAAAAACCGATATTGAATCCGATATTAGAACCGATATTGAAAAACCGATATTGAAAAACAAATATTGAAAAACCGATATTGAAAACCCGATATTGAAAAACAAATATTGAAAAACCGATATTGAAAAACCAATATTGAAAAACTTACATCGAAAAACTGATATTGCAAAACCGATATTGAAAAACCAATATTGAAAAACTTACATCGAAAAACTGATATTGCAAAACCGATATTGAAAAACCGATATTGAATCCGATATTAGAACCGATATTGAAAAACCGATATTGAAAAACAAATATTGAAAAACTGATATCGAAAAACTGATATTGCAAAACCGATATTGAAAAACTGATATTGCAAAACCGATATTGAAAAACCGATATTGAATCCGATATTAGAACCGATATTGAAAAACCGATATTGAAAAACCAATATTGAAATACTTACATCGAAAAACTGATATTGAAAAACCGATATTGAAAAACCGATATTGAAAAACCGATATTGAAAAACCTATATCGAAAAACTGATATTGCAAAACCGATATTGAAAAACCAATATTGAAAAACTTACATCGAAAAACTGATATTGAAAAACCGATATTGAAAAACCGATATTGAGAAACCGATATTGAATCCGATATTAGAACCGATATTCAAAAACCGATATTGAATCCGATATTAGAACCGATATTCAAAAACCGATATTGAAAAACAAATATTGAAAAACCAATATTGAAAAACCTATATCGAAAAACTGATATTGCAAAACCGATATTGAAAAACCGATATTGAAAAACCAATATTGAAAAACTTACATCGAAAAACTGATATTGCAAAACCGATGTTGAAAAACCGATATTGAAAAACCAATATTGAAAAACTTACATCGAAAAACTGATATTGCAAAACCGATATTGAAAAACCGATATTGAATCCGATATTAGAACCGATATTGAAAAACCAATATTGAAAAACTTACATCGAAAAACTGATATTGCAAAACCGATATTGAAAAACCGATATTGAATCCGATATTAGAACCGATATTGAAAAACCGATATTGAAAAACAAATATTGAAAAACTGATATCGAAAAACTGATATTGCAAAACCGATATTGAAAAACCGATATTGAAAAACCAATATTGAAAAACTTACATCGAAAAACTGATATTGCAAAACCGATATTGAAAAACCGATATTGAATCCGATATTAGAACCGATATTGAAAAACCGATATTGAAAAACCAATATTGAAATACTTACATCGAAAAACTGATATTGAAAAACCGATATTGAAAAACCGATATTGAATCCGATATTAGAACCGATATTGAAAAACCGATATTGAAAAACCAATATTGAAATACTTACATCGAAAAACTGATATTGAAAAACCGATATTGAAAAACCGATATTGAAAAACCGATATTGAAAAACCTATATCGAAAAACTGATATTGCAAAACCGATATTGAAAAACCAATATTGAAAAACTTACATCGAAAAACTGATATTGAAAAACCGATATTGAAAAACCGATATTGAAAAACCGATATTGAAAAACCGATATTGAAAAACCTATATCGAAAAACTGATATTGCAAAACCGATATTGAGAAACCGATATTGAATCCGATATTAGAACCGATATTGAAAAACCGATATTGAAAAACAAATATTGAGAAACCGATATTGAAAACCCGATATTGAAAAACAAATATTGAAAAACCGATATTGAAAAACCAATATTGAAAAACTTACATCGAAAAACTGATATTGCAAAACCGATATTGAAAAACCGATATTGAAAAACCGATATTGAAAAACCGATATTGAAAAAACGATATTGAAAAACCTATATCGAAAAACTGATATTGCAAAGCCGATATCGAATCCGATATTAGAACCGATATTGAAAAACCGATATTGAAATACAAATATTGAAAAACTGATATCGAAAAACTGATATTGCAAAACCGATATTGAAAAACCGATATTGAATCCGATATTAGAACCGATATTGAAAAACCGATATTGAAAAACAAATATTGAAAAACCGATATTGAAAACCCGATATTGAAAAACAAATATTGAAAAACCGATATTGAAAAACCAATATTGAAAAACTTACATCGAAAAACTGATATTGCAAAACCGATATTGAAAAACCGATATTGAAAAACCAATATTGAAAAACTTACATCGAAAAACTGATATTGCAAAACCGATATTGAAAAACCGATATTGAATCCGATATTAGAACCGATATTGAAAAACCGATATTGAAAAACTTACATCGAAAAACTGATATTGCAAAACCGATATTGAAAAACCGATATTGAATCCGATATTAGAACCGATATTGAATCCGATATTAGAACCGATATTGAAAAACCGATATTGAAAAACTTACATCGAAAAACTGATATTGCAAAACCGATATTGAAAAACCGATATTGAATCCGATATTAGAACCGATATTGAAAAACCGATATTGAAAAACCAATATTGAAAAACCGATTTTGAAAAACCAATATTGAAAAACTTACATCGAAAAACTGATATTGCAAAACCGATATTGAAAAACCGATATTGAATCCGATATTAGAACCGATATTGAAAAACCGATATTGAAAAACAAATATTGAAAAACCGATATTGAAAACCCGATATTGAAAAACAAATATTGAAAAACCGATATTGAAAAACCAATATTGAAAAACTTACATCGAAAAACTGATATTGCAAAACCGATATTGAAAAACCAATATTGAAAAACTTACATCGAAAAACTGATATTGCAAAACCGATATTGAAAAACCGATATTGAATCCGATATTAGAACCGATATTGAAAAACCGATATTGAAAAACAAATATTGAAAAACTGATATCGAAAAACTGATATTGCAAAACCGATATTGAAAAACTGATATTGCAAAACCGATATTGAAAAACCGATATTGAATCCGATATTAGAACCGATATTGAAAAACCGATATTGAAAAACCAATATTGAAATACTTACATCGAAAAACTGATATTGAAAAACCGATATTGAAAAACCGATATTGAATCCGATATTAGAACCGATATTGAAAAACCGATATTGAAAAACCAATATTGAAATACTTACATCGAAAAACTGATATTGAAAAACCGATATTGAAAAACCGATATTGAAAAACCGATATTGAAAAACCTATATCGAAAAACTGATATTGCAAAACCGATATTGAAAAACCAATATTGAAAAACTTACATCGAAAAACTGATATTGAAAAACCGATATTGAAAAACCGATATTGAAAAACCGATATTGAAAAACCGATATTGAAAAACCTATATCGAAAAACTGATATTGCAAAACCGATATTGAGAAACCGATATTGAAAAACCTATATCGAAAAACTGATATTGCAAAACCGATATTGAGAAACCGATATTAGAACCGATATTCAAAAACCGATATTGAAAAACAAATATTGAAAAACCGATATTGAAAAACCTATATCGAAAAACTGATATTGCAAAACCGATATTGAAAAACCGATATTGAAAAACCAATATTGAAAAACTTACATCGAAAAACTGATATTGCAAAACCGATGTTGAAAAACTTACATCGAAAAACTGATATTGCAAAACCGATATTGAAAAACCGATATTGAATCCGATATTAGAACCGATATTGAAAAACCGATATTGAAAAACCAATATTGAAAAACTTACATCGAAAAACTGATATTGCAAAACCGATATTGAAAAACCGATATTGAATCCGATATTAGAACCGATATTGAAAAACCGATATTGAAAAACAAATATTGAAAAACTGATATCGAAAAACTGATATTGCAAAACCGATATTGAAAAACCGATATTGAAAAACCAATATTGAAAAACTTACATCGAAAAACTGATATTGCAAAACCGATATTGAAAAACCGATATTGAATCCGATATTAGAACCGATATTGAAAAACCGATATTGAAAAACCAATATTGAAATACTTACATCGAAAAACTGATATTGAAAAACCGATATTGAAAAACCGATATTGAATCCGATATTAGAACCGATATTGAAAAACCGATATTGAAAAACCAATATTGAAATACTTACATCGAAAAACTGATATTGAAAAACCGATATTGAAAAACCGATATTGAAAAACCGATATTGAAAAACCTATATCGAAAAACTGATATTGCAAAACCGATATTGAAAAACCAATATTGAAAAACTTACATCGAAAAACTGATATTGAAAAACCGATATTGAAAAACCGATATTGAAAAACCGATATTGAAAAACCGATATTGAAAAACCTATATCGAAAAACTGATATTGCAAAACCGATGTTGAAAAACTTACATCGAAAAACTGATATTGCAAAACCGATATTGAAAAACCGATATTGAATCCGATATTAGAACCGATATTGAAAAACCAATATTGAAAAACTTACATCGAAAAACTTATATTGCAAAACCGATATTGAAAAACCGTTATTGAATCCGATATTAGAACCGATATTGAAAATACAATATTGAAAAACTTACATCGAAAAACCTATATCGAAAAACTGATATTGCAAAACCGATATTGAATCCGATATTAGAACCGATATTGAAAAACCGATATTGAAATACAAATATTGAAAAACTGATATCGAAAAACTGATATTGCAAAACCGATATTGAAAAACCGATATTGAAAAACCGATATTGAAAAACCAATATTGAAAAACCAATATTGAAAAACTTACATCGAAAAACTGATATTGCAAAACCGATATTGAAAAACCGATATTGAATCCGATATTAGAACCGATATTGAAAAACCGATATTGAAAAACCAATATTGAAAAAACGATATTGAAAAACCTATATCGAAAAACTGATATTGCAAAACCGATATTGAGAAACCGATATTGAATCCGATATTAGAACCGATATTCAAAAACCAATATTGAAAAACTTACATCGAAAAACTTATATTGCAAAACCGATATTGAAAAACTTACATCGAAAAACTGATATTGCAAAACCGATATTGAAAAACCGATATTGAATCCGATATTAGAACCGATATTGAAAAACCGATATTGAAAAACCAATATTGAAAAACTTACATCGAAAAACTGATATTGCAAAACTGATATTGCAAAACCGATATTGAAAAACCGATATTGAATCCGATATTAGAACCGATATTGAAAATACAATATTGAAAAACTTACATCGAAAAACCTATATCGAAAAACTGATATTGCAAAACCGATATTGAATCCGATATTAGAACCGATATTGAAAAACCGATATTGAAATACAAATATTGAAAAACTGATATCGAAAAACTGATATTGCAAAACCGATATTGAAAAACCGATATTGAAAAACTGATATTGCAAAACCGATATTGAAAAACCGTTATTGAATCCGATATTAGAACCGATATTGAAAATACAATATTGAAAAACTTACATCGAAAAACCTATATCGAAAAACTGATATTGCAAAACCGATATTGAATCCGATATTAGAACCGATATTGAAAAACCGATATTGAAATACAAATATTGAAAAACTGATATCGAAAAACTGATATTGCAAAACCGATATTGAAAAACCGATATTGAAAAACTGATATTGCAAAACCGATATTGAAAAACCGATATTGAAAAACCGATATTGAATCCGATATTAGAACCGATATTGAAAAACCAATATTGAAATACTTACATCGAAAAACTGATATTGAAAAACCGATATTGAAAAACCGATATTGAATCCGATATTAGAACCGATATTGAAAAACCGATATTGAAAAACCAATATTGAAATACTTACATCGAAAAACTGATATTGAAAAACCGATATTGAAAAACCGATATTGAAAAACCGATATTGAAAAACCTATATCGAAAAACTGATATTGCAAAACCGATATTGAAAAACCAATATTGAAAAACTTACATCGAAAAACTGATATTGAAAAACCGATATTGAAAAACCGATATTGAGAAACCGATATTGAATCCGATATTAGAACCGATATTCAAAAACCGATATTGAATCCGATATTAGAACCGATATTCAAAAACCGATATTGAAAAACAAATATTGAAAAACCGATATTGAAAAACCTATATCGAAAAACTGATATTGCAAAACCGATATTGAAAAACCGATATTGAAAAACCAATATTGAAAAACTTACATCGAAAAACTGATATTGCAAAACCGATGTTGAAAAACCGATATTGAAAAACCAATATTGAAAAACTTACATCGAAAAACTGATATTGCAAAACCGATATTGAAAAACCGATATTGAATCCGATATTAGAACCGATATTGAAAAACCGATATTGAAAAACCAATATTGAAAAACTTACATCGAAAAACTGATATTGCAAAACTGATATTGCAAAACCGATATTGAAAAACCGATATTGAATCCGATATTAGAACCGACATTGAAAAACCGATATTGAAAAACCAATATTGAAATACTTACATCGAAAAACTGATATTGAAAAACCGATATTGAAAAACCGATATTGAAAAACCAATATTGAAAAACTTACATCGAAAAACTGATATTGCAAAACCGATATTGAAAAACCGATATTGAATCCGATATTAGAACCGATATTGAAAAACCAATATTGAAAAACTTACATCGAAAAACTTATATTGCAAAACCGATATTGAAAAACCGTTATTGAATCCGATATTAGAACCGATATTGAAAAACCGATATTGAAAAACCAATATTGAAAAACTTACATCGAAAAACTGATATTGCAAAACCGATATTGAAAAACCGATATTGAATCCGATATTAGAACCGATATTGAAAAACAAATACTGAAAAACTGATATCGAAAAACCGATATTGAAAAACCGATATTGAAAAACCGATATTGAAAAACCAATATTGAAAAACCAATATTGAAAAACTTACATCGAAAAACTGATATTGCAAAACCGATATTGAAAAACCGATATTGAATCCGATATTAGAACCGATATTGAAAAACCGATATTGAAAAACCAATATTGAAAAACTTACATCGAAAAACTGATATTGCAAAACCGATATTGAAAAACCGATATTGAAAAACCGATATTGAAAAACCGATATTGAAAAAACGATATTGAAAAACCTATATCGAAAAACTGATATTGCAAAACCGATATTGAGAAACCGATATTGAATCCGATATTAGAACCGATATTCAAAAACCGATATTGAAAAACAAATATTGAAAAACTGATATCGAAAAACTGATATTGAAAAACCGATATTGAAAAACCGATATTGAAAAACCAATATTGAAAAACTTACATCGAAAAACTGATATTGCAAAACCGATATTGAAAAACCGATATTGAATCCGATATTAGAACCGATATTGAAAAACCGATATTGAAAAACCAATATTGAAATACTTACATCGAAAAACTGATATTGAAAAACCGATATTGAAAAACCATTATTGAAAAACTTACATCGAAAAACTGATATTGCAAAACCGATATTGAAAAACCGATATTGAATCCGATATTAGAACCGATATTGAAAAACCAATATTGAAAAACTTACATCGAAAAACTTACATCGAAAAACTGATATTGAAAAACCGATATTGAAAAACCGATATTGAAAAACCGATATTGAAAAACCTATATCGAAAAACTGATATTGCAAAACCGATATTGAAAAACCAATATTGAAAAACTTACATCGAAAAACTGATATTGAAAAACCGATATTGAAAAACCGATATTGAAATACTTACATCGAAAAACTGATATTGAAAAACCGATATTGAAAAACCATTATTGAAAAACTTACATCGAAAAACTGATATTGCAAAACCGATATTGAAAAACCGATATTGAATCCGATATTAGAACCGATATTGAAAAACAAATATTGAAAAACTTACATCGAAAAACTTATATTGCAAAACCGATATTGAAAAACCGTTATTGAATCCGATATTAGAACCGATATTGAAAATACAATATTGAAAAACTTACATCGAAAAACCTATATCGAAAAACTGATATTGCAAAACCGATATTGAATCCGATATTAGAACCGATATTGAAAAACCAATATTGAAATACAAATATTGAAAAACTGATATCGAAAAACTGATATTGCAAAACCGATATTGAAAAACCGATATTGAAAAACTGATATTGCAAAACCGATATTGAAAAACCGATATTGAAAAACCGATATTGAAAAACCGATTTTGAAAAACCAATATTGAAAAACTTACATCGAAAAACTG
This sequence comes from Andrena cerasifolii, assembly GCF_050908995.1. NCBI lineage: Eukaryota > Metazoa > Arthropoda > Insecta > Hymenoptera > Andrenidae > Andrena > Andrena cerasifolii. The sequence continues at coordinate 27,464 of NW_027484937.1, forward strand.
ATATTGCAAAACCGATATTGAAAAACCGATATTGAATCCGATATTAGAACCGATATTGAAAAACCGATATTGAAAAACAAATATTGAAAAACCGATATTGAAAACCCGATATTGAAAAACAAATATTGAAAAACCGATATTGAAAAACCAATATTGAAAAACTTACATCGAAAAACTGATATTGCAAAACCGATATTGAAAAACCAATATTGAAAAGCTTACATCGAAAAACTGATATTGCAAAACCGATATTGAAAAACCGATATTGAATCCGATATTAGAACCGATATTGAAAAACCGATATTGAAAAACAAATATTGAAAAACTGATATCGAAAAACTGATATTGCAAAACCGATATTGAAAAACTGATATTGCAAAACCGATATTGAAAAACCGATATTGAATCCGATATTAGAACCGATATTGAAAAACCAATATTGAAATACTTACATCGAAAAACTGATATTGAAAAACCGATATTGAAAAACCGATATTGAATCCGATATTAGAACCGATATTGAAAAACCGATATTGAAAAACCAATATTGAAATACTTACATCGAAAAACTGATATTGAAAAACCGATATTGAAAAACCGATATTGAAAAACCGATATTGAAAAACCTATATCGAAAAACTGATATTGCAAAACCGATATTGAAAAACCAATATTGAAAAACTTACATCGAAAAACTGATATTGAAAAACCGATATTGAAAAACCGATATTGAGAAACCGATATTGAATCCGATATTAGAACCGATATTCAAAAACCGATATTGAATCCGATATTAGAACCGATATTCAAAAACCGATATTGAAAAACAAATATTGAAAAACCGATATTGAAAAACCTATATCGAAAAACTGATATTGCAAAACCGATATTGAAAAACCGATATTGAAAAACCAATATTGAAAAACTTACATCGAAAAACTGATATTGCAAAACCGATGTTGAAAAACCGATATTGAAAAACCAATATTGAAAAACTTACATCGAAAAACTGATATTGCAAAACCGATATTGAAAAACCGATATTGAATCCGATATTAGAACCGATATTGAAAAACCAATATTGAAAAACTTACATCGAAAAACTTATATTGCAAAACCGATATTGAAAAACCGTTATTGAATCCGATATTAGAACCGATATTGAAAAACCGATATTGAAAAACCAATATTGAAAAACTTACATCGAAAAACTGATATTGCAAAACCGATATTGAAAAACCGATATTGAATCCGATATTAGAACCGATATTGAAAAACAAATACTGAAAAACTGATATCGAAAAACCGATATTGAAAAACCGATATTGAAAAACCGATATTGAAAAACCAATATTGAAAAACCAATATTGAAAAACTTACATCGAAAAACTGATATTGCAAAACCGATATTGAAAAACCGATATTGAATCCGATATTAGAACCGATATTGAAAAACCGATATTGAAAAACCAATATTGAAAAACTTACATCGAAAAACTGATATTGCAAAACCGATATTGAAAAACCGATATTGAAAAACCGATATTGAAAAACCGATATTGAAAAAACGATATTGAAAAACCTATATCGAAAAACTGATATTGCAAAACCGATATTGAGAAACCGATATTGAATCCGATATTAGAACCGATATTCAAAAACCGATATTGAAAAACAAATATTGAAAAACTGATATCGAAAAACTGATATTGAAAAACCGATATTGAAAAACCGATATTGAAAAACCAATATTGAAAAACTTACATCGAAAAACTGATATTGCAAAACCGATATTGAAAAACCGATATTGAATCCGATATTAGAACCGATATTGAAAAACCGATATTGAAAAACCAATATTGAAATACTTACATCGAAAAACTGATATTGAAAAACCGATATTGAAAAACCATTATTGAAAAACTTACATCGAAAAACTGATATTGCAAAACCGATATTGAAAAACCGATATTGAATCCGATATTAGAACCGATATTGAAAAACCAATATTGAAAAACTTACATCGAAAAACTTACATCGAAAAACTGATATTGAAAAACCGATATTGAAAAACCGATATTGAAAAACCGATATTGAAAAACCTATATCGAAAAACTGATATTGCAAAACCGATATTGAAAAACCAATATTGAAAAACTTACATCGAAAAACTGATATTGAAAAACCGATATTGAAAAACCGATATTGAGAAACCGATATTGAATCCGATATTAGAACCGATATTCAAAAACCGATATTGAATCCGATATTAGAACCGATATTCAAAAACCGATATTGAAAAACAAATATTGAAAAACCGATATTGAAAAACCTATATCGAAAAACTGATATTGCAAAACCGATATTGAAAAACCGATATTGAAAAACCAATATTGAAAAACTTACATCGAAAAACTGATATTGCAAAACCGATGTTGAAAAACCGATATTGAAAAACCAATATTGAAAAACTTACATCGAAAAACTGATATTGCAAAACCGATATTGAAAAACCGATATTGAATCCGATATTAGAACCGATATTGAAAAACCGATATTGAAAAACCAATATTGAAAAACTTACATCGAAAAACTGATATTGCAAAACCGATATTGAAAAACCGATATTGAATCCGATATTAGAACCGATATTGAAAAACCGATATTGAAAAACCTATATCGAAAAACTGATATTGCAAAACCGATATTGAGAAACCGATATTGAATCCGATATTAGAACCGATATTCAAAAACCGATATTGAAAAACAAATATTGAAAAACTGATATCGAAAAACTGATATTGAAAAACCGATATTGAAAAACCGATATTGAAAAACCAATATTGAAAAACTTACATCGAAAAACTGATATTGCAAAACCGATATTGAAAAACCGATATTGAATCCGATATTAGAACCGATATTGAAAAACCGATATTGAAAAACCAATATTGAAATACTTACATCGAAAAACTGATATTGAAAAACCGATATTGAAAAACCATTATTGAAAAACTTACATCGAAAAACTGATATTGCAAAACCGATATTGAAAAACCGATATTGAATCCGATATTAGAACCGATATTGAAAAACAAATATTGAAAAACTTACATCGAAAAACTTATATTGCAAAACCGATATTGAAAAACCGTTATTGAATCCGATATTAGAACCGATATTGAAAATACAATATTGAAAAACTTACATCGAAAAACCTATATCGAAAAACTGATATTGCAAAACCGATATTGAATCCGATATTAGAACCGATATTGAAAAACCAATATTGAAATACAAATATTGAAAAACTGATATCGAAAAACTGATATTGCAAAACCGATATTGAAAAACCGATATTGAAAAACTGATATTGCAAAACCGATATTGAAAAACCGATATTGAAAAACCGATATTGAAAAACCGATTTTGAAAAACCAATATTGAAAAACTTACATCGAAAAACTGATATTGCAAAACCGATATTGAAAAACCGATATTGAATCCGATATTAGAACCGATATTGAAAAACCGATATTGAAAAACAAATATTGAAAAACCGATATTGAAAACCCGATATTGAAAAACAAATATTGAAAAACCGATATTGAAAAACCAATATTGAAAAACTTACATCGAAAAACTGATATTGCAAAACCGATATTGAAAAACCAATATTGAAAAACTTACATCGAAAAACTGATATTGCAAAACCGATATTGAAAAACCGATATTGAATCCGATATTAGAACCGATATTGAAAAACCGATATTGAAAAACAAATATTGAAAAACTGATATCGAAAAACTGATATTGCAAAACCGATATTGAAAAACTGATATTGCAAAACCGATATTGAAAAACCGATATTGAATCCGATATTAGAACCGATATTGAAAAACCAATATTGAAATACTTACATCGAAAAACTGATATTGAAAAACCGATATTGAAAAACCGATATTGAATCCGATATTAGAACCGATATTGAAAAACCGATATTGAAAAACCAATATTGAAATACTTACATCGAAAAACTGATATTGAAAAACCGATATTGAAAAACCGATATTGAAAAACCGATATTGAAAAACCTATATCGAAAAACTGATATTGCAAAACCGATATTGAAAAACCAATATTGAAAAACTTACATCGAAAAACTGATATTGAAAAACCGATATTGAAAAACCGATATTGAGAAACCGATATTGAATCCGATATTAGAACCGATATTCAAAAACCGATATTGAATCCGATATTAGAACCGATATTCAAAAACCGATATTGAAAAACAAATATTGAAAAACCGATATTGAAAAACCTATATCGAAAAACTGATATTGCAAAACCGATATTGAAAAACCGATATTGAAAAACCAATATTGAAAAACTTACATCGAAAAACTGATATTGCAAAACCGATGTTGAAAAACCGATATTGAAAAACCAATATTGAAAAACTTACATCGAAAAACTGATATTGCAAAACCGATATTGAAAAACCGATATTGAATCCGATATTAGAACCGATATTGAAAAACCGATATTGAAAAACCAATATTGAAAAACTTACATCGAAAAACTGATATTGCAAAACCGATATTGAAAAACCGATATTGAATCCGATATTAGAACCGATATTGAAAAACCGATATTGAAAAACAAATATTGAAAAACTGATATCGAAAAACTGATATTGCAAAACCGATATTGAAAAACCGATATTGAAAAACCAATATTGAAAAACTTACATCGAAAAACTGATATTGCAAAACCGATATTGAAAAACCGATATTGAATCCGATATTAGAACCGATATTGAAAAACCGATATTGAAAAACCAATATTGAAATACTTACATCGAAAAACTGATATTGAAAAACCGATATTGAAAAACCGATATTGAATCCGATATTAGAACCGATATTGAAAAACCGATATTGAAAAACCAATATTGAAATACTTACATCGAAAAACTGATATTGAAAAACCGATATTGAAAAAATGATATTGAAAAACCGATATTGAAAAACCTATATCGAAAAACTGATATTGCAAAACCGATATTGAAAAACCAATATTGAAAAACTTACATCGAAAAACTGATATTGCAAAACCGATATTGAAAAACCGATATTGAAAAACCGATATTGAAAAACCGATATTGAAAAAACGATATTGAAAAACCTATATCGAAAAACTGATATTGCAAAGCCGATATCGAATCCGATATTAGAACCGATATTGAAAAACCGATATTGAAATACAAATATTGAAAAACTGATATCGAAAAACTGATATTGCAAAACCGATATTGAAAAACCGATATTGAATCCGATATTAGAACCGATATTGAAAAACCGATATTGAAAAACAAATATTGAAAAACCGATATTGAAAACCCGATATTGAAAAACAAATATTGAAAAACCGATATTGAAAAACCAATATTGAAAAACTTACATCGAAAAACTGATATTGCAAAACCGATATTGAAAAACCGATATTGAAAAACCAATATTGAAAAACTTACATCGAAAAACTGATATTGCAAAACCGATATTGAAAAACCGATATTGAATCCGATATTAGAACCGATATTGAAAAACCGATATTGAAAAACTTACATCGAAAAACTGATATTGCAAAACCGATATTGAAAAACCGATATTGAATCCGATATTAGAACCGATATTGAATCCGATATTAGAACCGATATTGAAAAACCGATATTGAAAAACTTACATCGAAAAACTGATATTGCAAAACCGATATTGAAAAACCGATATTGAATCCGATATTAGAACCGATATTGAAAAACCGATATTGAAAAACCAATATTGAAAAACCGATTTTGAAAAACCAATATTGAAAAACTTACATCGAAAAACTGATATTGCAAAACCGATATTGAAAAACCGATATTGAATCCGATATTAGAACCGATATTGAAAAACCGATATTGAAAAACAAATATTGAAAAACCGATATTGAAAACCCGATATTGAAAAACAAATATTGAAAAACCGATATTGAAAAACCAATATTGAAAAACTTACATCGAAAAACTGATATTGCAAAACCGATATTGAACAACCAATATTGAAAAACTTACATCGAAAAACTGATATTGCAAAACCGATATTGAAAAACCGATATTGAATCCGATATTAGAACCGATATTGAAAAACCGATATTGAAAAACAAATATTGAAAAACTGATATCGAAAAACTGATATTGCAAAACCGATATTGAAAAACTGATATTGCAAAACCGATATTGAAAAACCGATATTGAATCCGATATTAGAACCGATATTGAAAAACCGATATTGAAAAACCAATATTGAAATACTTACATCGAAAAACTGATATTGAAAAACCGATATTGAAAAACCGATATTGAAAAACCGATATTGAAAAACCTATATCGAAAAACTGATATTGCAAAACCGATATTGAAAAACCAATATTGAAAAACTTACATCGAAAAACTGATATTGAAAAACCGATATTGAAAAACCGATATTGAGAAACCGATATTGAATCCGATATTAGAACCGATATTCAAAAACCGATATTGAATCCGATATTAGAACCGATATTCAAAAACCGATATTGAAAAACAAATATTGAAAAACCGATATTGAAAAACCTATATCGAAAAACTGATATTGCAAAACCGATATTGAAAAACCGATATTGAAAAACCAATATTGAAAAACTTACATCGAAAAACTGATATTGCAAAACCGATGTTGAAAAACCGATATTGAAAAACCAATATTGAAAAACTTACATCGAAAAACTGATATTGCAAAACCGATATTGAAAAACCGATATTGAATCCGATATTAGAACCGATATTGAAAAACCGATATTGAAAAACCAATATTGAAAAACTTACATCGAAAAACTGATATTGCAAAACCGATATTGAAAAACCGATATTGAATCCGATATTAGAACCGATATTGAAAAACCGATATTGAAAAACAAATATTGAAAAACTGATATCGAAAAACTGATATTGCAAAACCGATATTGAAAAACCGATATTGAAAAACCAATATTGAAAAACTTACATCGAAAAACTGATATTGCAAAACCGATATTGAAAAACCGATATTGAATCCGATATTAGAACCGATATTGAAAAACCGATATTGAAAAACCAATATTGAAATACTTACATCGAAAAACTGATATTGAAAAACCGATATTGAAAAACCGATATTGAATCCGATATTAGAACCGATATTGAAAAACCGATATTGAAAAACCAATATTGAAATACTTACATCGAAAAACTGATATTGAAAAACCGATATTGAAAAACCGATATTGAAAAACCGATATTGAAAAACCTATATCGAAAAACTGATATTGCAAAACCGATATTGAAAAACCAATATTGAAAAACTTACATCGAAAAACTGATATTGAAAAACCGATATTGAAAAACCGATATTGAAAAACCGATATTGAAAAACCGATATTGAAAAACCTATATCGAAAAACTGATATTGCAAAACCGATATTGAGAAACCGATATTGAATCCGATATTAGAACCGATATTGAAAAACCGATATTGAAAAACAAATATTGAGAAACCGATATTGAAAACCCGATATTGAAAAACAAATATTGAAAAACCGATATTGAAAAACCAATATTGAAAAACTTACATCGAAAAACTGATATTGCAAAACCGATATTGAAAAACCGATATTGAAAAACCGATATTGAAAAACCGATATTGAAAAAACGATATTGAAAAACCTATATCGAAAAACTGATATTGCAAAGCCGATATCGAATCCGATATTAGAACCGATATTGAAAAACCGATATTGAAAAACCTATATCGAAAAACTGATATTGCAAAACCGATATTGAGAAACCGATATTGAATCCGATATTAGAACCGATATTGAAAAACCGATATTGAAAAACAAATATTGAAAAACCGATATTGAAAACCCGATATTGAAAAACAAATATTGAAAAACCGATATTGAAAAACCAATATTGAAAAACTTACATCGAAAAACTGATATTGCAAAACCGATATTGAAAAACCGATATTGAAAAACCAATATTGAAAAACTTACATCGAAAAACTGATATTGCAAAACCGATATTGAAAAACCGATATTGAATCCGATATTAGAACCGATATTGAAAAACCGATATTGAAAAACTTACATCGAAAAACTGATATTGCAAAACCGATATTGAAAAACTTACATCGAAAAACTGATATTGCAAAACCGATATTGAAAAACCGATATTGAATCCGATATTAGAACCGATATTGAAAAACCGATATTGAAAAACAAATATTGAAAAACCGATATTGAAAACCCGATATTGAAAAACAAATATTGAAAAACCGATATTGAAAAACCAATATTGAAAAACTTACATCGAAAAACTGATATTGCAAAACCGATATTGAAAAACCAATATTGAAAAACTTACATCGAAAAACTGATATTGCAAAACCGATATTGAAAAACCGATATTGAATCCGATATTAGAACCGATATTGAAAAACCGATATTGAAAAACAAATATTGAAAAACTGATATCGAAAAACTGATATTGCAAAACCGATATTGAAAAACTGATATTGCAAAACCGATATTGAAAAACCGATATTGAATCCGATATTAGAACCGATATTGAAAAACCGATATTGAAAAACCAATATTGAAATACTTACATCGAAAAACTGATATTGAAAAACCGATATTGAAAAACCGATATTGAATCCGATATTAGAACCGATATTGAAAAACCGATATTGAAAAACCAATATTGAAATACTTACATCGAAAAACTGATATTGAAAAACCGATATTGAAAAACCGATATTGAAAAACCGATATTGAAAAACCTATATCGAAAAACTGATATTGCAAAACCGATATTGAAAAACCAATATTGAAAAACTTACATCGAAAAACTGATATTGAAAAACCGATATTGAAAAACCGATATTGAAAAACCGATATTGAAAAACCGATATTGAAAAACCTATATCGAAAAACTGATATTGCAAAACCGATATTGAGAAACCGATATTGAATCCGATATTAGAACCGATATTCAAAAACCGATATTGAATCCGATATTAGAACCGATATTCAAAAACCGATATTGAAAAACAAATATTGAAAAACCGATATTGAAAAACCTATATCGAAAAACTGATATTGCAAAACCGATATTGAAAAACCGATATTGAAAAACCAATATTGAAAAACTTACATCGAAAAACTGATATTGCAAAACCGATGTTGAAAAACTTACATCGAAAAACTGATATTGCAAAACCGATATTGAAAAACCGATATTGAATCCGATATTAGAACCGATATTGAAAAACCGATATTGAAAAACCAATATTGAAAAACTTACATCGAAAAACTGATATTGCAAAACCGATATTGAAAAACCGATATTGAATCCGATATTAGAACCGATATTGAAAAACCGATATTGAAAAACAAATATTGAAAAACTGATATCGAAAAACTGATATTGCAAAACCGATATTGAAAAACCGATATTGAAAAACCAATATTGAAAAACTTACATCGAAAAACTGATATTGCAAAACCGATATTGAAAAACCGATATTGAATCCGATATTAGAACCGATATTGAAAAACCGATATTGAAAAACCAATATTGAAATACTTACATCGAAAAACTGATATTGAAAAACCGATATTGAAAAACCGATATTGAATCCGATATTAGAACCGATATTGAAAAACCGATATTGAAAAACCAATATTGAAATACTTACATCGAAAAACTGATATTGAAAAACCGATATTGAAAAACCGATATTGAAAAACCGATATTGAAAAACCTATATCGAAAAACTGATATTGCAAAACCGATATTGAAAAACCAATATTGAAAAACTTACATCGAAAAACTGATATTGAAAAACCGATATTGAAAAACCGATATTGAAAAACCGATATTGAAAAACCGATATTGAAAAACCTATATCGAAAAACTGATATTGCAAAACCGATGTTGAAAAACTTACATCGAAAAACTGATATTGCAAAACCGATATTGAAAAACCGATATTGAATCCGATATTAGAACCGATATTGAAAAACCAATATTGAAAAACTTACATCGAAAAACTTATATTGCAAAACCGATATTGAAAAACCGTTATTGAATCCGATATTAGAACCGATATTGAAAATACAATATTGAAAAACTTACATCGAAAAACCTATATCGAAAAACTGATATTGCAAAACCGATATTGAATCCGATATTAGAACCGATATTGAAAAACCGATATTGAAATACAAATATTGAAAAACTGATATCGAAAAACTGATATTGCAAAACCGATATTGAAAAACCGATATTGAAAAACTGATATTGCAAAACCGATATTGAAAAACCGATATTGTAAAACCGATATTGAAAAACCGATTTTGAAAAACCAATATTGAAAAACTTACATCGAAAAACTGATATTGCAAAACCGATATTGAAAAACCGATATTGAATCCGATATTAGAACCGATATTGAAAAACCGATATTGAAAAACAAATATTGAAAAACCGATATTGAAAACCCGATATTGAAAAACAAATATTGAAAAACCGATATTGAAAAACCAATATTGAAAAACAAATATTGAAAAACCGATATTGAAAAACCAATATTGAAAAACTTACATCGAAAAACTGATATTGCAAAACCGATATTGAAAAACCAATATTGAAAAACTTACATCGAAAAACTGATATTGCAAAACCGATATTGAAAAACCGATATTGAATCCGATATTAGAACCGATATTGAAAAACCGATATTGAAAAACAAATATTGAAAAACTGATATCGAAAAACTGATATTGCAAAACCGATATTGAAAAACTGATATTGCAAAACCGATATTGAAAAACCGATATTGAATCCGATATTAGAACCGATATTGAAAAACCAATATTGAAATACTTACATCGAAAAACTGATATTGAAAAACCGATATTGAAAAACCGATATTGAAAAACCGATATTGAAAAACCTATATCGAAAAACTGATATTGCAAAACCGATATTGAAAAACCAATATTGAAAAACTTACATCGAAAAACTGATATTGAAAAACCGATATTGAAAAACCGATATTGAGAAACCGATATTGAATCCGATATTAGAACCGATATTCAAAAACCGATATTGAATCCGATATTAGAACCGATATTGAAAAACAAATATTGAAAAACCGATATTGAAAAACCTATATCGAAAAACTGATATTGCAAAACCGATATTGAAAAACAGATATTGAAAAACCAATATTGAAAAACTTACATCGAAAAACTGATATTGCAAAACCGATGTTGAAAAACCGATATTGAAAAACCAATATTGAAAAACTTATATCGAAAAACTGATATTGCAAAACCGATATTGAAAAACCGATATTGAATCCGATATTAGAACCGATATTGAAAAACCGATATTGAAAAACCAATATTGAAAAACTTACATCGAAAAACTGATATTGCAAAACCGATATTGAAAAACCGATATTGAATCCGATATTAGAACCGATATTGAAAAACCGATATTGAAAAACAAATATTGAAAAACTGATATCGAAAAACTGATATTGCAAAACCGATATTGACAAACCGATATTGAAAAACCAATATTGAAAAACTTACATCGAAAAACTGATATTGCAAAACCGATATTGAAAAACCGATATTGAAAAACCGATATTGAAAAACCGATATTGAAAAACCTATATCGAAAAACTGATATTGCAAAACCGATATTGAAAAACCAATATTGAAAAACTTACATCGAAAAACTGATATTGAAAAACCGATATTGAAAAACCGATATTGAAAAACCGATATTGAAAAACCGATATTGAAAAACCTATATCGAAAAACTGATATTGCAAAACCGATATTGAGAAACCGATATTGAATCCGATATTAGAACCGATATTGAAAAACCGATATTGAAAAACAAATATTGAAAAACCGATATTGAAAACCCGATATTGAAAAACAAATATTGAAAAACCGATATTGAAAAACCAATATTGAAAAACTTACATCGAAAAACTGATATTGCAAAACCGATATTGAAAAACCGATATTGAAAAACCGATATTGAAAAACCGATATTGAAAAAACGATATTGAAAAACCTATATCGAAAAACTGATATTGCAAAGCCGATATCGAATCCGATATTAGAACCGATATTGAAAAACCGATATTGAAATACAAATATTGAAAAACTGATATCGAAAAACTGATATTGCAAAACCGATATTGAAAAACCGATATTGAATCCGATATTAGAACCGATATTGAAAAACCGATATTGAAAAACAAATATTGAAAAACCGATATTGAAAACCCGATATTGAAAAACAAATATTGAAAAACCGATATTGAAAAACCAATATTGAAAAACTTACATCGAAAAACTGATATTGCAAAACCGATATTGTAAAACCGATATTGAAAAACCAATATTGAAAAACTTACATCGAAAAACTGATATTGCAAAACCGATATTGAAAAACCGATATTGAATCCGATATTAGAACCGATATTGAATCCGATATTAGAACCGATATTGAAAAACCGATATTGAAAAACTTACATCGAAAAACTGATATTGCAAAACCGATATTGAAAAACCGATATTGAATCCGATATTGGAACCGATATTGAAAAACCGATATTGAAAAACCAATATTGAAAAACCGATTTTGAAAAACCAATATTGAAAAACTTACATCGAAAAACTGATATTGCAAAACCGATATTGAAAAACCGATATTGAATCCGATATTAGAACCGATATTGAAAAACCGATATTGAAAAACAAATATTGAAAAACCGATATTGAAAACCCGATATTGAAAAACAAATATTGAAAAACCGATATTGAAAAACCAATATTGAAAAACTTACATCGAAAAACTGATATTGCAAAACCGATATTGAAAAACCAATATTGAAAAACTTACATCGAAAAACTGATATTGCAAAACCGATATTGAAAAACCGATATTGAATCCGATATTAGAACCGATATTGAAAAACCGATATTGAAAAACAAATATTGAAAAACTGATATCGAAAAACTGATATTGCAAAACCGATATTGAAAAACTGATATTGCAAAACCGATATTGAAAAACCGATATTGAATCCGATATTAGAACCGATATTGAAAAACCGATATTGAAAAACCAATATTGAAATACTTACATCGAAAAACTGATATTGAAAAACCGATATTGAAAAACCGATATTGAATCCGATATTAGAACCGATATTGCAAAACCGATATTGAGAAACCGATATTGAATCCGATATTAGAACCGATATTCAAAAACCGATATTGAATCCGATATTAGAACCGATATTCAAAAACCGATATTGAAAAACAAATATTGAAAAACCGATATTGAAAAACCTATATCGAAAAACTGATATTGCAAAACCGATATTGAAAAACCGATATTGAAAAACCAATATTGAAAAACTTACATCGAAAAACTGATATTGCAAAACCGATGTTGAAAAACTTACATCGAAAAACTGATATTGCAAAACCGATATTGAAAAACCGATATTGAATCCGATATTAGAACCGATATTGAAAAACCGATATTGAAAAACCAATATTGAAAAACTTACATCGAAAAACTGATATTGCAAAACCGATATTGAAAAACCGATATTGAATCCGATATTAGAACCGATATTGAAAAACCGATATTGAAAAACAAATATTGAAAAACTGATATCGAAAAACTGATATTGCAAAACCGATATTGAAAAACCGATATTGAAAAACCAATATTGAAAAACTTACATCGAAAAACTGATATTGCAAAACCGATATTGAAAAACCGATATTGAATCCGATATTAGAACCGATATTGAAAAACCGATATTGAAAAACCAATATTGAAATACTTACATCGAAAAACTGATATTGAAAAACCGATATTGAAAAACCGATATTGAAAAACCAATATTGAAATACTTACATCGAAAAACTGATATTGAAAAACCGATATTGAAAAACCGATATTGAAAAACCGATATTGAAAAACCTATATCGAAAAACTGATATTGCAAAACCGATATTGAAAAACCAATATTGAAAAACTTACATCGAAAAACTGATATTGAAAAACCGATATTGAAAAACCGATATTGAAAAACCGATATTGAAAAACCGATATTGAAAAACCTATATCGAAAAACTGATATTGCAAAACCGATGTTGAAAAACTTACATCGAAAAACTGATATTGCAAAACCGATATTGAAAAACCGATATTGAATCCGATATTAGAACCGATATTGAAAAACCAATATTGAAAAACTTACATCGAAAAACTTATATTGCAAAACTGATATTGCAAAACCGATATTGAATCCGATATTAGAACCGATATTGAAAAACCGATATTGAAATACAAATATTGAAAAACTGATATCGAAAAACTGATATTGCAAAACCGATATTGAAAAACCGATATTGAAAAACTGATATTGCAAAACCGATATTGAAAAACCGATATTGTAAAACCGATATTGAAAAACCGATTTTGAAAAACCAATATTGAAAAACTTACATCGAAAAACTGATATTGCAAAACCGATATTGAAAAACCGATATTGAATCCGATATTAGAACCGATATTGAAAAACCGATATTGAAAAACAAATATTGAAAAACCGATATTGAAAACCCGATATTGAAAAACAAATATTGAAAAACCGATATTGAAAAACCAATATTGAAAAACAAATATTGAAAAACCGATATTGAAAAACCAATATTGAAAAACTTACATCGAAAAACTGATATTGCAAAACCGATATTGAAAAACCAATATTGAAAAACTTACATCGAAAAACTGATATTGCAAAACCGATATTGAAAAACCGATATTGAATCCGATATTAGAACCGATATTGAAAAACCGATATTGAAAAACAAATATTGAAAAACTGATATCGAAAAACTGATATTGCAAAACCGATATTGAAAAACTGCTATTGCAAAACCGATATTGAAAAACCGATATTGAATCCGATATTAGAACCGATATTGAAAAACCAATATTGAAATACTTACATCGAAAAACTGATATTGAAAAACCGATATTGAAAAACCGATATTGAATCCGATATTAGAACCGATATTGAAAAACCGATATTGAAAAACCAATATTGAAATACTTACATCGAAAAACTGATATTGAAAAACCGATATTGAAAAACCGATATTGAAAAACCGATATTGAAAAACCGATATTGAAAAACCTATATCGAAAAACTGATATTGCAAAACCGATATTGAAAAACCAATATTGAAAAACTTACATCGAAAAACTGATATTGAAAAACCGATATTGAAAAACCGATATTGAGAAACCGATATTGAATCCGATATTAGAACCGATATTCAAAAACCGATATTGAATCCGATATTAGAACCGATATTCAAAAACCGATATTGAAAAACAAATATTGAAAAACCGATATTGAAAAACCTATATCGAAAAACTGATATTGCAAAACCGATATTGAAAAACAGATATTGAAAAACCAATATTGAAAAACTTACATCGAAAAACTGATATTGCAAAACCGATGTTGAAAAACCGATATTGAAAAACCAATATTGAAAAACTTACATCGAAAAACTGATATTGCAAAACCGATATTGAAAAACCGATATTGAATCCGATATTAGAACCGATATTGAAAAACCGATATTGAAAAACCAATATTGAAAAACTTACATCGAAAAACTGATATTGCAAAACCGATATTGAAAAACCGATATTGAATCCGATATTAGAACCGATATTGAAAAACCGATATTGAAAAACAAATATTGAAAAACTGATATCGAAAAACTGATATTGCAAAACCGATATTGAAAAACCGATATTGAAAAACCAATATTGAAAAACTTACATCGAAAAACTGATATTGCAAAACCGATATTGAAAAACCGATATTGAAAAACCGATATTGAAAAACCGATATTGAAAAACCTATATCGAAAAACTGATATTGCAAAACCGATATTGAAAAACCAATATTGAAAAACTTACATCGAAAAACTGATATTGAAAAACCGATATTGAAAAACCGATATTGAAAAACCGATATTGAAAAACCGATATTGAAAAACCTATATCGAAAAACTGATATTGCAAAACCGATATTGAGAAACCGATATTGAATCCGATATTAGAACCGATATTGAAAAACCGATATTGAAAAACAAATATTGAAAAACCGATATTGAAAACCCGATATTGAAAAACAAATATTGAAAAACCGATATTGAAAAACCAATATTGAAAAACTTACATCGAAAAACTGATATTGCAAAACCGATATTGAAAAACCGATATTGAAAAACCGATATTGAAAAACCGATATTGAAAAAACGATATTGAAAAACCTATATCGAAAAACTGATATTGCAAAGCCGATATCGAATCCGATATTAGAACCGATATTGAAAAACCGATATTGAAATACAAATATTGAAAAACTGATATCGAAAAACTGATATTGCAAAACCGATATTGAAAAACCGATATTGAATCCGATATTAGAACCGATATTGAAAAACCGATATTGAAAAACAAATATTGAAAAACCGATATTGAAAACCCGATATTGAAAAACAAATATTGAAAAACCGATATTGAAAAACCAATATTGAAAAACTTACATCGAAAAACTGATATTGCAAAACCGATATTGAAAAACCGATATTGAAAAACCAATATTGAAAAACTTACATCGAAAAACTGATATTGCAAAACCGATATTGAAAAACCGATATTGAATCCGATATTAGAACCGATATTGAAAAACCGATATTGAAAAACTTACATCGAAAAACTGATATTGCAAAACCGATATTGAAAAACCGATATTGAATCCGATATTAGAACCGATATTGAATCCGATATTAGAACCGATATTGAAAAACCGATATTGAAAAACTTACATCGAAAAACTGATATTGCAAAACCGATATTGAAAAACCGATATTGAATCCGATATTGGAACCGATATTGAAAAACCGATATTGAAAAACCAATATTGAAAAACCGATTTTGAAAAACCAATATTGAAAAACTTACATCGAAAAACTGATATTGCAAAACCGATATTGAAAAACCGATATTGAATCCGATATTAGAACCGATATTGAAAAACCGATATTGAAAAACAAATATTGAAAAACCGATATTGAAAAACCAATATTGAAAAACTTACATCGAAAAACTGATATTGCAAAACCGATATTGAAAAACCAATATTGAAAAACTTACATCGAAAAACTGATATTGCAAAACCGATATTGAAAAACCGATATTGAATCCGATATTAGAACCGATATTGAAAAACCGATATTGAAAAACAAATATTGAAAAACTGATATCGAAAAACTGATATTGCAAAACCGATATTGAAAAACTGATATTGCAAAACCGATATTGAAAAACCGATATTGAATCCGATATTAGAACCGATATTGAAAAACCGATATTGAAAAACCAATATTGAAATACTTACATCCAAAAACTGATATTGAAAAACCGATATTGAAAAACCGATATTGAATCCGATATTAGAACCGATATTGAAAAACCGATATTGAAAAACCAATATTGAAATACTTACATCGAAAAACTGATATTGAAAAACCGATATTGAAAAACCGATATTGAAAAACCGATATTGAAAAACCTATATCGAAAAACTGATATTGCAAAACCGATATTGAAAAACCAATATTGAAAAACTTACATCGAAAACTGATATTGAAAAACCGATATTGAAAAACCGATATTGAAAAACCGATATTGAAAAACCGATATTGAAAAACCTATATCGAAAAACTGATATTGCAAAACCGATATTGAGAAACCGATATTGAATCCGATATTAGAACCGATATTCAAAAACCGATATTGAATCCGATATTAGAACCGATATTCAAAAACCGATATTGAAAAACAAATATTGAAAAACCGATATTGAAAAACCTATATCGAAAAACTGATATTGCAAAACCGATATTGAAAAACCGATATTGAAAAACCAATATTGAAAAACTTACATCGAAAAACTGATATTGCAAAACCGATGTTGAAAAACTTACATCGAAAAACTGATATTGCAAAACCGATATTGAAAAACCGATATTGAATCCGATATTAGAACCGATATTGAAAAACCGATATTGAAAAACCAATATTGAAAAACTTACATCGAAAAACTGATATTGCAAAACCGATATTGAAAAACCGATATTGAATCCGATATTAGAACCGATATTGAAAAACCGATATTGAAAAACAAATATTGAAAAACTGATATCGAAAAACTGATATTGCAAAACCGATATTGAAAAACCGATATTGAAAAACCAATATTGAAAAACTTACATCGAAAAACTGATATTGCAAAACCGATATTGAAAAACCGATATTGAATCCGATATTAGAACCGATATTGAAAAACCGATATTGAATCCGATATTAGAACCGATATTGAAAAACCGATATTGAAAAACAAATATTGAAAAACCGATATTGAAAACCCGATATTGAAAAACAAATATTGAAAAACCGATATTGAAAAACCAATATTGAAAAACTTACATCGAAAAACTGATATTGCAAAACCGATATTGAAAAATCGATATTGAAAAACCAATATTGAAAAACTTACATCGAAAAACTGATATTGCAAAACCGATATTGAAAAACCGATATTGAATCCGATATTAGAACCGATATTGAAAAACCGATATTGAAAAACTTACATCGAAAAACTGATATTGCAAAACCGATATTGAAAAACCGATATTGAATCCGATATTAGAACCGATATTGAATCCGATATTAGAACCGATATTGAAAAACCGATATTGAAAAACTTACATCGCAAAACTGATATTGCAAAACCGATATTGAAAAACCGATATTGAATCCGATATTAGAACCGATATTGAAAAACCGATATTGAAAAACCAATATTGAAATACTTACATCGAAAAACTGATATTGAAAAACCGATATTGAAAAACCGATATTGAAAGACCAATATTGAAAAACTTACATCGAAAAACTGATATTGCAAAACCGATATTGAAAAACCGATATTGAATCCGATATTAGAACCGATATTGAAAAACCAATATTGAAAAACTTACATCGAAAAACCTATATCGAAAAACTGATATTGCAAAACCGATATTGAATCCGATATTAGAACCGATATTGAAAAACCGATATTGAAATACAAATATTGAAAAACTGATATCGAAAAACTGATATTGCAAAACCGATATTGAAAAACCGATATTGAAAAACCGATATTCAAAAACCGATATTGAATCCGATATTAGAACCGATATTGAAAAACCGATATTGAAAAACTTACATCGAAAAACTGATATTGCAAAACCGATATTGAAAAACCGATATTGAATCCGATATTAGAACCGGTATTGAAAAACCGATATTGAAAAACCAATTTTGAAATACTTACATCGAAAAACTGATATTGAAAAACCGATATTGAAAAACCGATATTGAAAAACCAATATTGAAAAACTTACATCGAAAAACTGATATTGCAAAACCGATATTGAATCCGATATTAGAACCGATATTGAAAAACCAATATTGAAAAACTTACATCGAAAAACTTATATTGCAAAACCGATATTGAAAAACCGTTATTGAATCCGATATTAGAACCGATATTGAAAAACCAATATTGAAAAACTTACATCGAAAAACCTATATCGAAAAACTGATATTGCAAAACCGATATTGAATCCGATATTAGAACCGATATTGAAAAACCGATATTGAAATACAAATATTGAAAAACTGATATCGAAAAACTGATATTGCAAAACCGATATTGAAAAACCGATATTGAATCCGATATTAGAACCGATATTGAAAAACCGATATTGAAAAACCGATATTAAAAAACCGATATTGAAAACCCGATATTGAAAAACAAATATTGAAAAACCGATATTGAAAAACCAATATTGAAAAACTTACATCGAAAAACTGATATTGCAAAACCGATATTGAAAAACCGATATTGAAAAACCAATATTGAAAAACTTACATCGAAAAACTGATATTGCAAAACCGATATTGAAAAACCGATATTGAATCCGATATTAGAACCGATATTGAAAAACCGATATTGAAAAACTTACATCGAAAAACTGATATTGCAAAACCGATATTGAAAAACCGATATTGAATCCGATATTAGAACCGATATTGAATCCGATATTAGAACCGATATTGAAAAACCGATATTGAAAAACTTACATCGAAAAACTGATATTGCAAAACCGATATTGAAAAACCGATATTGAATCCGATATTAGAACCGATATTGAAAAACCGATATTGAAAAACCAATATTGAAATACTTACATCGAAAAACTGATATTGAAAAACCGATATTGAAAAACCCATATTGAAAGACCAATATTGAAAAACTTACATCGAAAAACTGATATTGCAAAACCGATATTGCAAAACCGATATTGAAAAACCGTTATTGAATCCGATATTAGAACCGATATTGAAAAACCAATATTGAAAAACTTACATCGAAAAACCTATATCGAAAAACCGATATTGAAAAACCGATATTGAAATACAAATATTGAAAAACTGATATCGAAAAACTGATATTGCAAAACCGATATTGAAAAACCGATATTGAATCCGATATTAGAACCGATATTGAAAAACTGATATTGCAAAACCGATATTGAAAAACCGATATTGAATCCGATATTAGAACCGATATTGAATCCGATATTAGAACCGATATTGAAAAACCGATATTGAAAAACTTACATCGAAAAACTGATATTGCAAAACCGATATTGAAAAACCGATATTGAATCCGATATTAGAACCGATATTGAAAAACCGATATTGAAAAACCAATATTGAAATACTTACATCGAAAAACTGATATTGAAAAACCGATATTGAAAAACCGATATTGAAAGACCAATATTGAAAAACTTACATCGAAAAACTGATATTGCAAAACCGATATTGAAAAACCGATATTGAATCCGATATTAGAACCGATATTGAAAAACCAATATTGAAAAACTTACATCGAAAAACTTATATTGCAAAACCGATATTGAAAAACCGTTATTGAATCCGATATTAGAACCGATATTGAAAAACCAATATTGAAAAACTTACATCGAAAAACCTATATCGAAAAACTGATATTGCAAAACCGATATTGAATCCGATATTAGAACCGATATTGAAAAACCGATATTGAAATACAAATATTGAAAAACTGATATCGAAAAACTGATATTGCAAAACCGATATTGAAAAACCGATATTGAAAAACCGATATTCAAAAACCGATATTGAATCCGATATTAGAACCGATATTGAAAAACCGATATTGAAAAACTTACATCGAAAAACTGATATTGCAAAACCGATATTGAAAAACCGATATTGAATCCGATATTAGAACCGATATTGAAAAACCGATATTGAAAAACCAATTTTGAAATACTTACATCGAAAAACTGATATTGAAAAACCGATATTGAAAAACCGATATTGAAAAACCAATATTGAAAAACTTACATCGAAAAACTGATATTGCAAAACCGATATTGAAAAACCGATATTGAATCCGATATTAGAACCGATATTGAAAAACCAATATTGAAAAACTTACATCGAAAAACTTATATTGCAAAACCGATATTGAAAAACCGTTATTGAATCCGATATTAGAACCGATATTGAAAAACCAATATTGAAAAACTTACATCGAAAAACCTATATCGAAAAACTGATATTGCAAAACCGATATTGAATCCGATATTAGAACCGATATTGAAAAACCGATATTGAAATACAAATATTGAAAAACTGATATCGAAAAACTGATATTGCAAAACCGATATTGAAAAACCGATATTGAATCCGATATTAGAACCGATATTGAAAAACCGATATTGAAAAACCGATATTAAAAAACCGATATTGAAAACCCGATATTGAAAAACAAATATTGAAAAACCGATATTGAAAAACCAATATTGAAAAACTTACATCGAAAAACTGATATTGCAAAACCGATATTGAAAAACCGGTATTGAAAAACCAATATTGAAAAACTTACATCGAAAAACTGATATTGCAAAACCGATATTGAATCCGATATTAGAACCGATATTGAAAAACCGATATTGAAATACAAATATTGAAAAACTGATATCGAAAAACTGATATTGCAAAACCGATATTGAAAAACCGATATTGAAAAACCGATATTCAAAAACCGATATTGAATCCGATATTAGAACCGATATTGAAAAACCGATATTGAAAAACTTACATCGAAAAACTGATATTGCAAAACCGATATTGAAAAACCGATATTGAATCCGATATTAGAACCGATATTGAAAAACCGATATTGAAAAACCAATATTGAAAAACTTACATCGAAAAACCTATATCGAAAAACCGATATTGAAAAACCGATATTGAAATACAAATATTGAAAAACTGATATCGAAAAACTGATATTGCAAAACCGATATTGAAAAACCGATATTGAATCCGATATTAGAACCGATATTGAAAAACCAATATTGAAAAACTTACATCGAAAAACCTATATCGAAAAACTGATATTGCAAAACCGATATTGAATCCGATATTAGAACCGATATTGAAAAACCGATATTGAAATACAAATATTGAAAAACTGATATCGAAAAACTGATATTGCAAAACCGATATTGAAAAACCGATATTGAAAAACCGATATTCAAAAACCGATATTCAAAAACCGATATTGAATCCGATATTAGAACCGATATTGAAAAACCGATATTGAAAAACTTACATCGAAAAACTGATATTGCAAAACCGATATTGAAAAACCGATATTGAATCCGATATTAGAACCGATATTGAAAAACCGATATTGAAAAACCAATTTTGAAATACTTACATCGAAAAACTGATATTGAAAAACCGATATTGAAAAACCGATATTGAAAAACCAATATTGAAAAACTTACATCGAAAAACTGATATTGCAAAACCGATATTGAAAAACCGATATTGAATCCGATATTAGAACCGATATTGAAAAACCAATATTGAAAAACTTACATCGAAAAACTTATATTGCAAAACCGATATTGAAAAACCGTTATTGAATCCGATATTAGAACCGATATTGAAAAACCAATATTGAAAAACTTACATCGAAAAACCTATATCGAAAAACTGATATTGCAAAACCGATATTGAATCCGATATTAGAACCGATATTGAAAAACCGATATTGAAATACAAATATTGAAAAACTGATATCGAAAAACTGATATTGCAAAACCGATATTGAAAAACCGATATTGAATCCGATATTAGAACCGATATTGAAAAACCGATATTGAAAAACCGATATTAAAAAACCGATATTGAAAACCCGATATTGAAAAACAAATATTGAAAAACCGATATTGAAAAACCAATATTGAAAAACTTACATCGAAAAACTGATATTGCAAAACCGATATTGAAAAACCGATATTGAAAAACCAATATTGAAAAACTTACATCGAAAAACTGATATTGCAAAACCGATATTGAAAAACCGATATTGAATCCGATATTAGAACCGATATTGAAAAACCGATATTGAAAAACCGATATTGAATCCGATATTAGAACCGATATTGAAAAACCGATATTGAAAAACCGATATTGAATAACTGATATTGCAAAACCGATATTGAAAAACCGATATTGAAAAACCGATATTGAAAAACCTATATCGAAAAACCGATATTGAAAAACCGATATTGAAAAACCGATATTGAAAAAACGATATTGAAAAACCTATATCGAAAAACTGATATTGCAAAGCCGATATCGAAAAACCGATATTGAAAAACCGATATTCAAAAACCGATATTGAATCCGATATTAGAACCGATATTCAAAAACCGATATTGAAAAACAAATATTGAAAAACCGATATTGAAAAACCTATATCGAAAAACTGATATTGCAAAACCGATATTGAGAAACCGATATTGAATCCGATATTAGAACTGATATTCAAAAACCGATATTGAATCCGATATTAGAACCGATATTGAAAAACCGATATTGAAAAACCAATATTGAAATACTTACATCGAAAAACTGATATTGAAAAACCGATATTGAAAAACCGATATTGAAAAACCAATATTGAAAAACTTACATCGAAAAACTGATATTGCAAAACCGATATTGAAAAACAAATATTGAAAAACCGATATTGAAAACCCGATATTGAAAAACAAATATTGAAAAACCGATATTGAAAAACCAATATTGAAAAACTTACATCGAAAAACTGATATTGCAAAGCCGATATTGAAAAACCGATATTGAAAAACCAATATTGAAAAACTTACATCGAAAAACTGATATTGCAAAACCGATATTGAGAAACCGATATTGAATCCGATATTAGAACTGATATTCAAAAACCGATATTGAATCCGATATTAGAACCGATATTGAAAAACCGATATTGAAAAACCAATATTGAAATACTTACATCGAAAAACTGATATTGAAAAACCGATATTGAAAAACCGATATTGAAAAACCAATATTGAAAAACCTATATCGAAAAACTGATATTGCAAAGCCGATATCGAAAAACCGATATTGAAAAACCGATATTGAGAAACCGATATTGAATCCGATATTAGAACTGATATTCAAAAACCGATATTGAATCCGATATTAGAACCGATATTCAAAAACCGATATTGAAAAACTTACATCGAAAAACTGATATTGCAAAACCGATATTGAAAAACCGATATTGAATCCGATATTAGAACCGATATTGAAAAACAAATACTGAAAAACTGATATCGAAAAACCGATATTGAAAAACCGATATTGAAAAACCGATATTGAAAAACCAATATTGAAAAACCAATATTGAAAAACTTACATCGAAAAACTGATATTGCAAAACCGATATTGAAAAACCGATATTGAATCCGATATTAGAACCGATATTGAAAAACCGATATTGAAAAACCAATATTGAAATACTTACATCGAAAAACTGATATTGAAAAACCGATATTGAAAAACCGATATTGAAAAACCGATATTGAAAAACCTATATCGAAAAACTGATATTGCAAAACCGATATTGAGAAACCGATATTGAATCCGATATTAGAACTGATATTCAAAAACCGATATTGAATCCGATATTAGAACCGATATTCAAAAACCGATATTGAAAAACTTACATCGAAAAACTGATATTGCAAAACCGATATTGAAAAACCGATATTGAATCCGATATTAGAACCGATATTGAAAAACCGATATTGAAAAACAAATACTGAAAAACTGATATCGAAAAACCGATATTGAAAAACCGATATTGAAAAACCAATATTGAAAAACTTACATCGAAAAACTGATATTGCAAAACCGATATTGAAAAACCGATATTGAATCCGATATTAGAACCGATATTGAAAAACCGATATTGAAAAACCGATATTGAAAAACTGATATTGCAAAACCGATATTGAAAAACCGATATTGAAAAACCGATATTGAAAAACCGATATTGAAAAACCTATATCGAAAAACCGATATTGAAAAACCGATATTGAAAAACCGATATTGAAAAAACGATATTGAAAAACCTATATCGAAAAACTGATATTGCAAAGCCGATATCGAAAAACCGATATTGAAAAACCGATATTGAAAAACCGATATTGAAAAAACGATATTGAAAAACCTATATCGAAAAACTGATATTGCAAAGCCGATATTGAGAAACCGATATTGAATCCGATATTAGAACCGATATTCAAAAACCGATATTGAATCCGATATTAGAACCGATATTGAAAAGCCGATATTGAATCCGATATTA
This sequence comes from Andrena cerasifolii, assembly GCF_050908995.1. Classification (NCBI taxonomy): domain Eukaryota; kingdom Metazoa; phylum Arthropoda; class Insecta; order Hymenoptera; family Andrenidae; genus Andrena; species Andrena cerasifolii. Next base: position 53,593 of record NW_027484937.1, read on the forward strand.
GAACCGATATTGAAAACCCGATATTGAAAAACAAATATTGAAAAACCGATATTGAAAAACCAATATTGAAAAACCGATATTGAATCCGATATTAGAACCGATATTGAAAAACCGATATTGAAAAACTGATATTGCAAAACCGATATTGAAAAACCGATATTGAAAAACCGATATTGAAAAACCTATATCGAAAAACCGATATTGAAAAACCGATATTGAAAAACCGATATTGAAAAAACGATATTGAAAAACCTATATCGAAAAACTGATATTGCAAAGCCGATATCGAAAAACCGATATTGAAAAACCGATATCCAAAAAACCGATATTGAATCCGATATTAGAACCGATATTCAAAAACCGATATTGAAAAACAAATATTGAAAAACTGATATCGAAAAACTGATATTGATAAACCGATATTGAAAAACCGATATTGAAAAACCAATATTGAAAAACTTACATCGAAAAACTGATATTGCAAAACCGATATTGAAAAACCGATATTGAATCCGATATTAGAACCGATATTGAAAAACCAATATTGAAAAACTTACATCGAAAAACTGATATTGCAAAACCGATATTGAAAAACCGATATTGAATCCGATATTAGAACCGATATTGAAAACCCGATATTGAAAAACAAATATTGAAAAACTGATATCGAAAAACTGATATTGAAAAACCGATATTGAAAAACCGATATTGAATCCGATATTAGAACCGATATTCAAAAACCGATATTGAAAAACAAATATTGAAAAACCGATATTGAAAAACCTATATCGAAAAACTGATATTGCAAAACCGATATTGAGAAACCGATATTGAATCCGATATTAGAACTGATATTCAAAAACCGATATTGAATCCGATATTAGAACCGATATTCAAAAACCGATATTGAAAAACTTACATCGAAAAACTGATATTGCAAAACCGATATTGAAAAACCGATATTGAATCCGATATTAGAACCGATATTGAAAAACAAATACTGAAAAACTGATATCGAAAAACCGATATTGAAAAACCGATATTGAAAAACCGATATTGAAAAACCAATATTGAAAAACTTACATCGAAAAACTGATATTGCAAAACCGATATTGAAAAACCGATATTGAATCCGATATTAGAACCGATATTGAAAAACCGATATTGAAAAACAAATATTGAAAAACTGATATCGAAAAACTGATATTGAAAAACCGATATTGAAAAACCGATATTGAAAAACCAATATTGAAAAACTTACATCGAAAAACTGATATTGCAAAACCGATATTGAAAAACCGATATTGAATCCGATATTAGAACCGATATTGAAAAACCAATATTGAAAAACTTACATCGAAAAACTGATATTGCAAAACCGATATTGAAAAACCGATATTGAAAAACCAATATTGAAAAACTTACATCGAAAAACTGATATTGCAAAACCGATATTGAAAAACCGATATTGAATCCGATATTAGAACCGATATTGAAAAACCGATATTGAAAAACCAATATTGAAATACTTACATCGAAAAACTGATATTGAAAAACCGATATTGAAAAACCGATATTGAAAAACCAATATTGAAAAACTTACATCGAAAAACTGATATTGCAAAACCGATATTGAAAAACCGATATATTGAATCCGATATTAGAACCGATATTGAAAAACCAATATTGAAAAACTTACATCGAAAAACTTATATTGCAAAACCGATATTGAAAAACCGTTATTGAATCCGATATTAGAACCGATATTGAAAAACCAATATTGAAAAACTTACATCGAAAAACCTATATCGAAAAACTGATATTGCAAAACCGATATTGAATCCGATATTAGAACCGATATTGAAAAACCGATATTGAAATACAAATATTGAAAAACTGATATCGAAAAACTGATATTGCAAAACCGATATTGAAAAACCGATATTGAATCCGATATTAGAACCGATATTGAAAAACCGATATTGAAAAACCGATATTAAAAAACCGATATTGAAAACCCGATATTGAAAAACAAATATTGAAAAACCGATATTGAAAAACCAATATTGAAAAACTTACATCGAAAAACTGATATTGCAAAACCGATATTGAAAAACCGATATTGAATCCGATATTAGAACCGATATTGAAAAACCGATATTGAAAAACAAATATTGAAAAACTGATATCGAAAAACTGATATTGCAAAACCGATATTGAAAAACCGATATTGAAAAACCAATATTGAAAAACTTACATCGAAAAACTGATATTGCAAAACCGATATTGAAAAACCGATATTGAATCCGATATTAGAACCGATATTGAAAAACCGATATTGAAAAACCTATATCGAAAAACCGATATTGAAAAAACGATATTGAAAAACCTATATCGAAAAACTGATATTGCAAAACCGATATTGAGAAACCGATATTGAATCCGATATTAGAACTGATATTCAAAAACCGATATTGAATCCGATATTAGAACCGATATTGAAAAACCGATATTGAAAAACCAATATTGAAATACTTACATCGAAAAACTGATATTGAAAAACCGATATTGAAAAACCGATATTGAAAAACCAATATTGAAAAACTTACATCGAAAAACTGATATTGCAAAACCGATATTGAAAAACAAATATTGAAAAACCGATATTGAAAACCCGATATTGAAAAACAAATATTGAAAAACCGATATTGAAAAACCAATATTGAAAAACTTACATCGAAAAACTGATATTGCAAAACCGATATTGAAAAACCGATATTGAAAAACCAATATTGAAAAACTTACATCGAAAAACTGATATTGCAAAACCGATATTGAGAAACCGATATTGAATCCGATATTAGAACTGATATTCAAAAACCGATATTGAATCCGATATTAGAACCGATATTGAAAAACCGATATTGAAAAACCAATATTGAAATACTTACATCGAAAAACTGATATTGAAAAACCGATATTGAAAAACCGATATTGAAAAACCAATATTGAAAAACCTATATCGAAAAACTGATATTGCAAAGCCGATATCGAAAAACCGATATTGAAAAACCGATATTGAGAAACCGATATTGAATCCGATATTAGAACTGATATTCAAAAACCGATATTGAATCCGATATTAGAACCGATATTCAAAAACCGATATTGAAAAACTTACATCGAAAAACTGATATTGCAAAACCGATAATGAAAAACCGATATTGAATCCGATATTAGAACCGATATTGAAAAACAAATACTGAAAAACTGATATCGAAAAACCGATATTGAAAAACCGATATTGAAAAACCGATATTGAAAAACCAATATTGAAAAACCAATATTGAAAAACTTACATCGAAAAACTGATATTGCAAAACCGATATTGAAAAACCGATATTGAATCCGATATTAGAACCGATATTGAAAAACCGATATTGAAAAACCGATATTGAAAAACCGATATTGAAAAACCAATATTGAAAAACCAATATTGAAAAACTTACATCGAAAAACTGATATCGAAAAACCGATATTGAAAAACCGATATTGAAAAACCAATATTGAAAAACTTACATCGAAAAACTGATATTGCAAAACCGATATTGAAAAACCGATATTGAAAAACCAATATTGAAAAACTTACATCGAAAAACTGATATTGCAAAACCGATATTGAAAAACCGATATTGAATCCGATATTAGAACCGATATTGAAAAACCGATATTGAAAAACAAATATTGAAAAACTGATATCGAAAAACTGATATTGCAAAACCGATATTGAAAAACCGATATTGAAAAACCAATATTGAAAAACTTACATCGAAAAACTGATATTGCAAAACCGATATTGAAAAACCGATATTGAATCCGATATTAGAACCGATATTGAAAAACCGATATTGAAAAACCAATATTGAAATACTTACATCGAAAAACTGATATTGAAAAACCGATATTGAAAAACCGATATTGAAAAACCGATATTGAAAAACCTATATCGAAAAACTGATATTGCAAAACCGATATTGAGAAACCGATATTGAAAAAACGATATTGAAAAACCTATATCGAAAAACTGATATTGCAAAGCCGATATCGAAAAACCGATATTGAAAAACCGATATTGAAAAACCGATATTGAAAAAACGATATTGAAAAACCTATATCGAAAAACTGATATTGCAAAGCCGATATTGAGAAACCGATATTGAATCCGATATTAGAACCGATATTCAAAAACCGATATTGAATCCGATATTAGAACCGATATTCAAAAACCGATATTGAAAAACTTACATCGAAAAACTGATATTGCAAAACCGATATTGAAAAACCGATATTGAATCCGATATTAGAACCGATATTGAAAAACAAATACTGAAAAACTGATATCGAAAAACCGATATTGAAAAACCGATATTGAAAAACCGATATTGAAAAACCAATATTGAAAAACTTACATCGAAAAACTGATATTGCAAAACCGATATTGAAAAACCGATATTGAATCCGATATTAGAACCGATATTGAAAAACCAATATTGAAAAACTTACATCGAAAAACTGATATTGCAAAACCGATATTGAAAAACCGATATTGAATCCGATATTAGAACCGATATTGAAAAACCGATATTGAAAAACAAATATTGAAAAACTGATATCGAAAAACTGATATTGAAAAACCGATATTGAAAAACCGATATTGAAAAACCAATATTGAAAAACTTACATCGAAAAACTGATATTGCAAAACCGATATTGAAAAACCGATATTGAATCCGATATTAGAACCGATATTGAAAAACCAATATTGAAAAACTTACATCGAAAAACTGATATTGCAAAACCGATATTGAAAAACCGATATTGAAAAACCAATATTGAAAAACTTACATCGAAAAACTGATATTGCAAAACCGATATTGAAAAACCGATATTGAATCCGATATTAGAACCGATATTGAAAAACCGATATTGAAAAACAAATATTGAAAAACTGATATCGAAAAACTGATATTGCAAAACCGATATTGAAAAACCGATATTGAAAAACCAATATTGAAAAACTTACATCGAAAAACTGATATTGCAAAACCGATATTGAAAAACCGATATTGAATCCGATATTAGAACCGATATTGAAAAACCGATATTGAAAAACCGATATTGAATCCGATATTAGAACCGATATTGAAAAACCGATATTGAAAAACCAATATTGAAATACTTACATCGAAAAACTGATATTGAAAAACCGATATTGAAAAACCGATATTGAAAAACCGATATTGAAAAACCTATATCGAAAAACTGATATCGAAAAACCGATATTGAAAAACCGATATTGAAAAACCGATATTGAAAAACCAATATTGAAAAACTTACATCGAAAAACTGATATTGCAAAACCGATATTGAAAAACCGATATTGAATCCGATATTAGAACCGATATTGAAAAACCAATATTGAAAAACTTACATGGAAAAACTGATATTGCAAAACCGATATTGAAAAACCGATATTGAATCCGATATTAGAACCGATATTGAAAAACCGATATTGAAAAACAAATATTGAAAAACTGATATCGAAAAACTGATATTGAAAAACCGATATTGAAAAACCGATATTGAAAAACCAATATTGAAAAACTTACATCGAAAAACTGATATTGCAAAACCGATATTGAAAAACCGATATTGAATCCGATATTAGAACCGATATTGAAAAACCAATATTGAAAAACTTACATCGAAAAACTGATATTGCAAAACCGATATTGAAAAACCGATATTGAAAAACCAATATTGAAAAACTTACATCGAAAAACTGATATTGCAAAACCTATATTGAAAAACCGATATTGAATCCGATATTAGAACCGATATTGAAAAACCGATATTGAAAAACAAATATTGAAAAACTGATATCGAAAAACTGATATTGCAAAACCGATATTGAAAAACCGATATTGAAAAACCAATATTGAAAAACTTACATCGAAAAACTGATATTGCAAAACCGATATTGAAAAACCGATATTGAATCCGATATTAGAACCGATATTGAAAAACCGATATTGAAAAACCTATATCGAAAAACCGATATTGAAAAACCGATATTGAAAAACCGATATTGAAAAAACGATATTGAAAAACCTATATCGAAAAACTGATATTGCAAAGCCGATATCGAAAAACCGATATTCAAAAACCGATATTCAAAAACCGATATTGAATCCGATATTAGAACCGATATTGAAAAACCGATATTGAAAAACTTACATCGAAAAACTGATATAGCAAAACCGATATTGAAAAACCGATATTGAATCCGATATTAGAACCGATATTGAAAAACCGATATTGAAAAACCAATATTGAAATACTTACATCGAAAAACTGATATTGAAAAACCGATATTGAAAAACCGATATTGAAAAACCAATATTGAAAAACTTACATCGAAAAACTGATATTGCAAAACCGATATTGAAAAACCGATATATTGAATCCGATATTAGAACCGATATTGAAAAACCAATATTGAAAAACTTACATCGAAAAACTTATATTGCAAAACCGATATTGAAAAACCGTTATTGAATCCGATATTAGAACCGATATTGAAAAACCAATATTGAAAAACTTACATCGAAAAACCTATATCGAAAAACTGATATTGCAAAACCGATATTGAATCCGATATTAGAACCGATATTGAAAAACCGATATTGAAATACAAATATTGAAAAACTGATATCGAAAAACTGATATTGCAAAACCGATATTGAAAAACCGATATTGAATCCGATATTAGAACCGATATTGAAAAACCGATATTGAAAAACCGATATTAAAAAACCGATATTGAAAACCCGATATTGAAAAACAAATATTGAAAAACCGATATTGAAAAACCAATATTGAAAAACTTACATCGAAAAACTGATATTGCAAAACCGATATTGAAAAACCGATATTGAATCCGATATTAGAACCGATATTGAAAAACCGATATTGAAAAACAAATATTGAAAAACTGATATCGAAAAACTGATATTGCAAAACCGATATTGAAAAACCGATATTGAAAAACCAATATTGAAAAACTTACATCGAAAAACTGATATTGCAAAACCGATATTGAAAAACCGATATTGAATCCGATATTAGAACCGATATTGAAAAACCGATATTGAAAAACCTATATCGAAAAACCGATATTGAAAAAACGATATTGAAAAACCTATATCGAAAAACTGATATTGCAAAACCGATATTGAGAAACCGATATTGAATCCGATATTAGAACTGATATTCAAAAACCGATATTGAATCCGATATTAGAACCGATATTGAAAAACCGATATTGAAAAACCAATATTGAAATACTTACATCGAAAAACTGATATTGAAAAACCGATATTGAAAAACCGATATTGAAAAACCAATATTGAAAAACTTACATCGAAAAACTGATATTGCAAAACCGATATTGAAAAACAAATATTGAAAAACCGATATTGAAAACCCGATATTGAAAAACAAATATTGAAAAACCGATATTGAAAAACCAATATTGAAAAACTTACATCGAAAAACTGATATTGCAAAACCGATATTGAAAAACCGATATTGAAAAACCAATATTGAAAAACTTACATCGAAAAACTGATATTGCAAAACCGATATTGAGAAACCGATATTGAATCCGATATTAGAACTGATATTCAAAAACCGATATTGAATCCGATATTAGAACCGATATTGAAAAACCGATATTGAAAAACCAATATTGAAATACTTACATCGAAAAACTGATATTGAAAAACCGATATTGAAAAACCGATATTGAAAAACCAATATTGAAAAACCTATATCGAAAAACTGATATTGCAAAGCCGATATCGAAAAACCGATATTGAAAAACCGATATTGAGAAACCGATATTGAATCCGATATTAGAACTGATATTCAAAAACCGATATTGAATCCGATATTAGAACCGATATTCAAAAACCGATATTGAAAAACTTACATCGAAAAACTGATATTGCAAAACCGATATTGAAAAACCGATATTGAATCCGATATTAGAACCGATATTGAAAAACAAATACTGAAAAACTGATATCGAAAAACCGATATTGAAAAACCGATATTGAAAAACCGATATTGAAAAACCAATATTGAAAAACCAATATTGAAAAACTTACATCGAAAAACTGATATTGCAAAACCGATATTGAAAAACCGATATTGAATCCGATATTAGAACCGATATTGAAAAACCGATATTGAAAAACCGATATTGAAAAACCGATATTGAAAAACCAATATTGAAAAACCAATATTGAAAAACTTACATCGAAAAACTGATATCGAAAAACCGATATTGAAAAACCGATATTGAAAAACCAATATTGAAAAACTTACATCGAAAAACTGATATTGCAAAACCGATATTGAAAAACCGATATTGAAAAACCAATATTGAAAAACTTACATCGAAAAACTGATATTGCAAAACCGATATTGAAAAACCGATATTGAATCCGATATTAGAACCGATATTGAAAAACCGATATTGAAAAACAAATATTGAAAAACTGATATCGAAAAACTGATATTGCAAAACCGATATTGAAAAACCGATATTGAAAAACCAATATTGAAAAACTTACATCGAAAAACTGATATTGCAAAACCGATATTGAAAAACCGATATTGAATCCGATATTAGAACCGATATTGAAAAACCGATATTGAAAAACCAATATTGAAATACTTACATCGAAAAACTGATATTGAAAAACCGATATTGAAAAACCGATATTGAAAAACCGATATTGAAAAACCTATATCGAAAAACTGATATTGCAAAACCGATATTGAGAAACCGATATTGAAAAAACGATATTGAAAAACCTATATCGAAAAACTGATATTGCAAAGCCGATATCGAAAAACCGATATTGAAAAACCGATATTGAAAAACCGATATTGAAAAAACGATATTGAAAAACCTATATCGAAAAACTGATATTGCAAAGCCGATATTGAGAAACCGATATTGAATCCGATATTAGAACCGATATTCAAAAACCGATATTGAATCCGATATTAGAACCGATATTCAAAAACCGATATTGAAAAACTTACATCGAAAAACTGATATTGCAAAACCGATATTGAAAAACCGATATTGAATCCGATATTAGAACCGATATTGAAAAACAAATACTGAAAAACTGATATCGAAAAACCGATATTGAAAAACCGATATTGAAAAACCGATATTGAAAAACCAATATTGAAAAACTTACATCGAAAAACTGATATTGCAAAACCGATATTGAAAAACCGATATTGAATCCGATATTAGAACCGATATTGAAAAACCAATATTGAAAAACTTACATCGAAAAACTGATATTGCAAAACCGATATTGAAAAACCGATATTGAATCCGATATTAGAACCGATATTGAAAAACCGATATTGAAAAACAAATATTGAAAAACTGATATCGAAAAACTGATATTGAAAAACCGATATTGAAAAACCGATATTGAAAAACCAATATTGAAAAACTTACATCGAAAAACTGATATTGCAAAACCGATATTGAAAAACCGATATTGAATCCGATATTAGAACCGATATTGAAAAACCAATATTGAAAAACTTACATCGAAAAACTGATATTGCAAAACCGATATTGAAAAACCGATATTGAAAAACCAATATTGAAAAACTTACATCGAAAAACTGATATTGCAAAACCGATATTGAAAAACCGATATTGAATCCGATATTAGAACCGATATTGAGAAACCGATATTGAAAAACAAATATTGAAAAACTGATATCGAAAAACTGATATTGCAAAACCGATATTGAAAAACCGATATTGAAAAACCAATATTGAAAAACTTACATCGAAAAACTGATATTGCAAAACCGATATTGAAAAACCGATATTGAATCCGATATTAGAACCGATATTGAAAAACCGATATTGAAAAACCGATATTGAATCCGATATTAGAACCGATATTGAAAAACCGATATTGAAAAACCAATATTGAAATACTTACATCGAAAAACTGATATTGAAAAACCGATATTGAAAAACCGATATTGAAAAACCGATATTGAAAAACCTATATCGAAAAACTGATATTGCAAAACCGATATTGAGAAACCGATATTGAATCCGATATTAGAACTGATATTCAAAAACCGATATTGAATCCGATATTAGAACCGATATTCAAAAACCGATATTGAAAAACTTACATCGAAAAACTGATATTGCAAAACCGATATTGAAAAACCGATATTGAATCCGATATTAGAACCGATATTGAAAAACCGATATTGAAAAACAAATACTGAAAAACTGATATCGAAAAACCGATATTGAAAAACCGATATTGAAAAACCAATATTGAAAAACTTACATCGAAAAACTGATATTGCAAAACCGATATTGAAAAACCGATATTGAATCCGATATTAGAACCGATATTGAAAAACCGATATTGAAAAACCGATATTGAAAAACTGATATTGCAAAACCGATATTGAAAAACCGATATTGAAAAACCGATATTGAAAAACCTATATCGAAAAACCGATATTGAAAAACCGATATTGAAAAACCGATATTGAAAAAACGATATTGAAAAACCTATATCGAAAAACTGATATTGCAAAGCCGATATCGAAAAACCGATATTCAAAAACCGATATTGAAAAACCGATATTGAAAAAACGATATTGAAAAACCTATATCGAAAAACTGATATTGCAAAGCCGATATTGAGAAACCGATATTGAATCCGATATTAGAACCGATATTCAAAAACCGATATTGAATCCGATATTAGAACCGATATTGAAAAGCCGATATTGAATCCGATATTAGAACCGATATTGAAAACCCGATATTGAAAAACAAATATTGAAAAACCGATATTGAAAAACCAATATTGAAAAACTTACATCGAAAAACTGATATTGCAAAACCGATATTGAAAAACCGATATTGAATCCGATATTAGAACCGATATTGAAAAACCGATATTGAAAAACAAATATTGAAAAACTGATATCGAGAAACTGATATTGCAAAACCGATATTGAAAAACCGATATTGAAAAACCAATATTGAAAAACTTACATCGAAAAACTGATATTGCAAAACCGATATTGAAAAACCGATATTGAATCCGATATTAGAACCGATATTGAAAACCCGATATTGAAAAACAAATATTGAAAAACCGATATTGAAAAACCAATATTGAAAAACTTACATCGAAAAACTGATATTGCAAAACCGATATTGAAAAACCGATATTGAAAAACCAATATTGAAAAACTTACATCGAAAAACTGATATTGCAAAACCGATATTGAAAAACCGATATTGAAAAACTGATATTGCAAAACCGATATTGAAAAACCGATATTGAAAAACCGATATTGAAAAACCGATATTGAAAAACCAATATTGAAAAACTTACATCGAAAAACTGATATTGCAAAACCGATATTGAAAAACCGATATTGAATCCGATATTAGAACCGATATTGAAAAACCGATATTGAAAAACAAATATTGAAAAACCGATATTGAAAAACCGATATTGAATCCGATATTAGAACCGATATTGAAAAACCAATATTGAAAAACTTACATCGAAAAACTGATATTGCAAAACCGATATTGAAAAACCGATATTGAATCCGATATTAGAACCGATATTGAAAAACCGATATTGAAAAACAAATATTGAAAAACTGATATCGAAAAACTGATATTGAAAAACCGATATTGAAAAACCGATATTGAATCCGATATTAGAACCGATATTCAAAAACCGATATTGAAAAACAAATATTGAAAAACCGATATTGAAAAACCTATATCGAAAAACTGATATTGCAAAACCGATATTGAGAAACCGATATTGAATCCGATATTAGAACTGATATTCAAAAACCGATATTGAATCCGATATTAGAACCGATATTCAAAAACCGATATTGAAAAACTTACATCGAAAAACTGATATTGCAAAACCGATATTGAAAAACCGATATTGAATCCGATATTAGAACCGATATTGAACAACAAATACTGAAACTCTGATATCGAAAAACCGATATTGAAAAACCGATATTGAAAAACCGATATTGAAAAACCAATATTGAAAAACTTACATCGAAAAACTGATATTGCAAAACCGATATTGAAAAACCGATATTGAATCCGATATTAGAACCGATATTGAAAAACCAATATTGAAAAACTTACATCGAAAAACTGATATTGCAAAACCGATATTGAAAAACCGATATTGAATCCGATATTAGAACCGATATTGAAAAACCGATATTGAAAAACAAATATTGAAAAACTGATATCGAAAAACTGATATTGAAAAACCGATATTGAAAAACCGATATTGAAAAACCAATATTGAAAAACTTACATCGAAAAACTGATATTGCAAAACCGATATTGAAAAACCGATATTGAATCCGATATTAGAACCGATATTGAAAAACCAATATTGAAAAACTTACATCGAAAAACTGATATTGCAAAACCGATATTGAAAAACCGATATTGAAAAACCAATATTGAAAAACTTACATCGAAAAACTGATATTGCAAAACCGATATTGAAAAACCGATATTGAATCCGATATTAGAACCGATATTGAAAAACAAATACTGAAAAACTGATATCGAAAAACCGATATTGAAAAACCGATATTGAAAAACCGATATTGAAAAACCAATATTGAAAAACTTACATCGAAAAACTGATATTGCAAAACCGATATTGAAAAACCGATATTGAATCCGATATTAGAACCGATATTGAAAAACCAATATTGAAAAACTTACATCGAAAAACTGATATTGCAAAACCGATATTGAAAAACCGATATTGAATCCGATATTAGAACCGATATTGAAAAACCGATATTGAAAAACAAATATTGAAAAACTGATATCGAAAAACTGATATTGAAAAACCGATATTGAAAAACCGATATTGAAAAACCAATATTGAAAAACTTACATCGAAAAACTGATATTGCAAAACCGATATTGAAAAACCGATATTGAATCCGATATTAGAACCGATATTGAAAAACCAATATTGAAAAACTTACATCGAAAAACTGATATTGCAAAACCGATATTGAAAAACCGATATTGAAAAACCAATATTGAAAAACTTACATCGAAAAACTGATATTGCAAAACCGATATTGAAAAACCGATATTGAATCCGATATTAGAACCGATATTGAAAAACCGATATTGAAAAACAAATATTGAAAAACTGATATCGAAAAACTGATATTGCAAAACCGATATTGAAAAACCGATATTGAAAAACCAATATTGAAAAACTTACATCGAAAAACTGATATTGCAAAACCGATATTGAAAAACCGATATTGAATCCGATATTAGAACCGATATTGAAAAACCGATATTGAAAAACCGATATTGAATCCGATATTAGAACCGATATTGAAAAACCGATATTGAAAAACCAATATTGAAATACTTACATCGAAAAACTGATATTGAAAAACCGATATTGAAAAAACCGATATTGAAAAACCGATATTGAAAAACCTATATCGAAAAACTGATATTGCAAAACCGATATTGAGAAACCGATATTGAATCCGATATTAGAACTGATATTCAAAAACCGATATTGAATCCGATATTAGAACCGATATTCAAAAACCGATATTGAAAAACTTACATCGAAAAACTGATATTGCAAAACCGATATTGAAAAACCGATATTGAATCCGATATTAGAACCGATATTGAAAAACCGATATTGAAAAACAAATACTGAAAAACTGATATCGAAAAACCGATATTGAAAAACCGATATTGAAAAACCAATATTGAAAAACTTACATCGAAAAACTGATATTGCAAAACCGATATTGAAAAACCGATATTGAATCCGATATTAGAACCGATATTGAAAAACCGATATTGAAAAACCGATATTGAAAAACTGATATTGCAAAACCGATATTGAAAAACCGATATTGAAAAACCGATATTGAAAAACCTATATCGAAAAACCGATATTGAAAAACCGATATTGAAAAACCGATATTGAAAAAACGATATTGAAAAACCTATATCGAAAAACTGATATTGCAAAGCCATATCGAAAAACCGATATTCAAAAACCGATATTGAAAAACCGATATTGAAAAAACGATATTGAAAAACCTATATCGAAAAACTGATATTGCAAAGCCGATATTGAGAAACCGATATTGAATCCGATATTAGAACCGATATTCAAAAACCGATATTGAATCCGATATTAGAACCGATATTGAAAAGCCGATATTGAATCCGATATTAGAACCGATATTGAAAACCCGATATTGAAAAACAAATATTGAAAAACCGATATTGAAAAACCAATATTGAAAAACTTACATCGAAAAACTGATATTGCAAAACCGATATTGAAAAACCGATATTGAATCCGATATTAGAACCGATATTGAAAAACCGATATTGAAAAACAAATATTGAAAAACTGATATCGAGAAACTGATATTGCAAAACCGATATTGAAAAACCGATATTGAAAAACCAATATTGAAAAACTTACATCGGAAAACTGATATTGCAAAACCGATATTGAAAAACCGATATTGAATCCGATATTAGAACCGATATTGAAAACCCGATATTGAAAAACAAATATTGAAAAACCGATATTGAAAAACCAATATTGAAAAACTTACATCGAAAAACTGATATTGCAAAACCGATATTGAAAAACCGATATTGAAAAACCAATATTGAAAAACTTACATCGAAAAACTGATATTGCAAAACCGATATTGAAAAACCGATATTGAAAAACTGATATTGCAAAACCGATATTGAAAAACCGATATTGAAAAACCGATATTGAAAAACCGATATTGAAAAACCAATATTGAAAAACTTACATCGAAAAACTGATATTGCAAAACCGATATTGAAAAACCGATATTGAATCCGATATTAGAACCGATATTGAAAAACCGATATTGAAAAACAAATATTGAAAAACCGATATTGAAAAACCGATATTGAATCCGATATTAGAACCGATATTGAAAAACCAATATTGAAAAACTTACATCGAAAAACTGATATTGCAAAACCGATATTGAAAAACCGATATTGAATCCGATATTAGAACCGATATTGAAAAACCGATATTGAAAAACAAATATTGAAAAACTGATATCGAAAAACTGATATTGAAAAACCGATATTGAAAAACCGATATTGAATCCGATATTAGAACCGATATTCAAAAACCGATATTGAAAAACAAATATTGAAAAACCGATATTGAAAAACCTATATCGAAAAACTGATATTGCAAAACCGATATTGAGAAACCGATATTGAATCCGATATTAGAACTGATATTCAAAAACCGATATTGAATCCGATATTAGAACCGATATTCAAAAACCGATATTGAAAAACTTACATCGAAAAACTGATATTGCAAAACCGATATTGAAAAACCGATATTGAATCCGATATTAGAACCGATATTGAACAACAAATACTGAAAAACTGATATCGAAAAACCGATATTGAAAAACCGATATTGAAAAACCGATATTGAAAAACCAATATTGAAAAACTTACATCGAAAAACTGATATTGCAAAACCGATATTGAAAAACCGATATTGAATCCGATATTAGAACCGATATTGAAAAACCAATATTGAAAAACTTACATCGAAAAACTGATATTGCAAAACCGATATTGAAAAACCGATATTGAATCCGATATTAGAACCGATATTGAAAAACCGATATTGAAAAACAAATATTGAAAAACTGATATCGAAAAACTGATATTGAAAAACCGATATTGAAAAACCGATATTGAAAAACCAATATTGAAAAACTTACATCGAAAAACTGATATTGCAAAACCGATATTGAAAAACCGATATTGAATCCGATATTAGAACCGATATTGAAAAACCAATATTGAAAAACTTACATCGAAAAACTGATATTGCAAAACCGATATTGAAAAACCGATATTGAAAAACCAATATTGAAAAACTTACATCGAAAAACTGATATTGCAAAACCGATATTGAAAAACCGATATTGAATCCGATATTAGAACCGATATTGAAAAACCGATATTGAAAAACAAATATTGAAAAACTGATATCGAAAAACTGATATTGCAAAACCGATATTGAAAAACCGATATTGAAAAACCAATATTGAAAAACTTACATCGAAAAACTGATATTGCAAAACCGATATTGAAAAACCGATATTGAATCCGATATTAGAACCGATATTGAAAAACCGATATTGAAAAACTTATATCGAAAAACCGATATTGAAAAACCGATATTGAAAAACCGATATTGAAAAAACGATATTGAAAAACCTATATCGAAAAACTGATATTGCAAAGCCGATATCGAAAAACCGATATTCAAAAACCGATATTCAAAAACCGATATTGAATCCGATATTAGAACCGATATTGAAAAACCGATATTGAAAAACTTACATCGAAAAACTGATATTGCAAAACCGATATTGAAAAACCGATATTGAATCCGATATTAGAACCGATATTGAAAAACCGATATTGAAAAACCAATATTGAAATACTTACATCGAAAAACTGATATTGAAAAACCGATATTGAAAAACCGATATTGAAAAACCAATATTGAAAAACTTACATCGAAAAACTGATATTGCAAAACCGATATTGAAAAACCGATATATTGAATCCGATATTAGAACCGATATTGAAAAACCAATATTGAAAAACTTACATCGAAAAACTTATATTGCAAAACCGATATTGAAAAACCGTTATTGAATCCGATATTAGAACCGATATTGAAAAACCAATATTGAAAAACTTACATCGAAAAACCTATATCGAAAAACTGATATTGCAAAACCGATATTGAATCCGATATTAGAACCGATATTGAAAAACCGATATTGAAATACAAATATTGAAAAACTGATATCGAAAAACTGATATTGCAAAACCGATATTGAAAAACCGATATTGAATCCGATATTAGAACCGATATTGAAAAACCGATATTGAAAAACCGATATTAAAAAACCGATATTGAAAACCCGATATTGAAAAACAAATATTGAAAAACCGATATTGAAAAACCAATATTGAAAAACTTACATCGAAAAACTGATATTGCAAAACCGATATTGAAAAACCGATATTGAATCCGATATTAGAACCGATATTGAAAAACCGATATTGAAAAACAAATATTGAAAAACTGATATCGAAAAACTGATATTGCAAAACCGATATTGAAAAACCGATATTGAAAAACCAATATTGAAAAACTTACATCGAAAAACTGATATTGCAAAACCGATATTGAAAAACCGATATTGAATCCGATATTAGAACCGATATTGAAAAACCGATATTGAAAAACCTATATCGAAAAACCGATATTGAAAAAACGATATTGAAAAACCTATATCGAAAAACTGATATTGCAAAACCGATATTGAGAAACCGATATTGAATCCGATATTAGAACTGATATTCAAAAACCGATATTGAATCCGATATTAGAACCGATATTGAAAAACCGATATTGAAAAACCAATATTGAAATACTTACATCGAAAAACTGATATTGAAAAACCGATATTGAAAAACCGATATTGAAAAACCAATATTGAAAAACTTACATCGAAAAACTGATATTGCAAAACCGATATTGAAAAACAAATATTGAAAAACCGATATTGAAAACCCGATATTGAAAAACAAATATTGAAAAACCGATATTGAAAAACCAATATTGAAAAACTTACATCGAAAAACTGATATTGCAAAACCGATATTGAAAAACCGATATTGAAAAACCAATATTGAAAAACTTACATCGAAAAACTGATATTGCAAAACCGATATTGAGAAACCGATATTGAATCCGATATTAGAACTGATATTCAAAAACCGATATTGAATCCGATATTAGAACCGATATTGAAAAACCGATATTGAAAAACCAATATTGAAATACTTACATCGAAAAACTGATATTGAAAAACCGATATTGAAAAACCGATATTGAAAAACCAATATTGAAAAACCTATATCGAAAAACTGATATTGCAAAGCCGATATCGAAAAACCGATATTGAAAAACCGATATTGAGAAACCGATATTGAATCCGATATTAGAACTGATATTCAAAAACCGATATTGAATCCGATATTAGAACCGATATTCAAAAACCGATATTGAAAAACTTACATCGAAAAACTGATATTGCAAAACCGATATTGAAAAACCGATATTGAATCCGATATTAGAACCGATATTGAAAAACAAATACTGAAAAACTGATATCGAAAAACCGATATTGAAAAACCGATATTGAAAAACCGATATTGAAAAACCAATATTGAAAAACCAATATTGAAAAACTTACATCGAAAAACTGATATTGCAAAACCGATATTGAAAAACCGATATTGAATCCGATATTAGAACCGATATTGAAAAACCGATATTGAAAAACCGATATTGAAAAACCGATATTGAAAAACCAATATTGAAAAACCAATATTGAAAAACTTACATCGAAAAACTGATATCGAAAAACCGATATTGAAAAACCGATATTGAAAAACCAATATTGAAAAACTTACATCGAAAAACTGATATTGCAAAACCGATATTGAAAAACCGATATTGAAAAACCAATATTGAAAAACTTACATCGAAAAACTGATATTGCAAAACCGATATTGAAAAACCGATATTGAATCCGATATTAGAACCGATATTGAAAAACCGATATTGAAAAACAAATATTGAAAAACTGATATCGAAAAACTGATATTGCAAAGCCGATATTGAGAAACCGATATTGAATCCGATATTAGAACCGATATTCAAAAACCGATATTGAATCCGATATTAGAACCGATATTCAAAAACCGATATTGAAAAACTTACATCGAAAAACTGATATTGCAAAACCGATATTGAAAAACCGATATTGAATCCGATATTAGAACCGATATTGAAAAACAAATACTGAAAAACTGATATCGAAAAACCGATATTGAAAAACCGATATTGAAAAACCGATATTGAAAAACCAATATTGAAAAACTTACATCGAAAAACTGATATTGCAAAACCGATATTGAAAAACCGATATTGAATCCGATATTAGAACCGATATTGAAAAACCAATATTGAAAAACTTACATCGAAAAACTGATATTGCAAAACCGATATTGAAAAACCGATATTGAATCCGATATTAGAACCGATATTGAAAAACCGATATTGAAAAACAAATATTGAAAAACTGATATCGAAAAACTGATATTGAAAAACCGATATTGAAAAACCGATATTGAAAAACCAATATTGAAAAACTTACATCGAAAAACTGATATTGCAAAACCGATATTGAAAAACCGATATTGAATCCGATATTAGAACCGATATTGAAAAACCAATATTGAAAAACTTACATCGAAAAACTGATATTGCAAAACCGATATTGAAAAACCGATATTGAAAAACCAATATTGAAAAACTTACATCGAAAAACTGATATTGCAAAACCGATATTGAAAAACCGATATTGAATCCGATATTAGAACCGATATTGAAAAACCGATATTGAAAAACAAATATTGAAAAACTGATATCGAAAAACTGATATTGCAAAACCGATATTGAAAAACCGATATTGAAAAACCAATATTGAAAAACTTACATCGAAAAACTGATATTGCAAAACCGATATTGAAAAACCGATATTGAATCCGATATTAGAACCGATATTGAAAAACCGATATTGAAAAACCGATATTGAATCCGATATTAGAACCGATATTGAAAAACCGATATTGAAAAACCAATATTGAAATACTTACATCGAAAAACTGATATTGAAAAACCGATATTGAAAAACCGATATTGAAAAACCGATATTGAAAAACCTATATCGAAAAACTGATATTGCAAAACCGATATTGAGAAACCGATATTGAATCCGATATTAGAACTGATATTCAAAAACCGATATTGAATCCGATATTAGAACCGATATTCAAAAACCGATATTGAAAAACTTACATCGAAAAACTGATATTGCAAAACCGATATTGAAAAACCGATATTGAATCCGATATTAGAACCGATATTGAAAAACCGATATTGAAAAACAAATACTGAAAAACTGATATCGAAAAACCGATATTGAAAAACCGATATTGAAAAACCAATATTGAAAAACTTACATCGAAAAACTGATATTGCAAAACCGATATTGAAAAACCGATATTGAATCCGATATTAGAACCGATATTGAAAAACCGATATTGAAAAACCGATATTGAAAAACTGATATTGCAAAACCGATATTGAAAAACCGATATTGAAAAACCGATATTGAAAAACCTATATCGAAAAACCGATATTGAAAAACCGATATTGAAAAACCGATATTGAAAAAACGATATTGAAAAACCTATATCGAAAAACTGATATTGCAAAGCCGATATCGAAAAACCGATATTCAAAAACCGATATTGAAAAACCGATATTGAAAAAACGATATTGAAAAACCTATATCGAAAAACTGATATTGCAAAGCCGATATTGAGAAACCGATATTGAATCCGATATTAGAACCGATATTCAAAAACCGATATTGAATCCGATATTAGAACCGATATTGAAAAGCCGATATTGAATCCGATATTAGAACCGATATTGAAAACCCGATATTGAAAAACAAATATTGAAAAACCGATATTGAAAAACCAATATTGAAAAACTTACATCGAAAAACTGATATTGCAAAACCGATATTGAAAAACCGATATTGAATCCGATATTAGAACCGATATTGAAAAACCGATATTGAAAAACAAATATTGAAAAACTGATATCGAGAAACTGATATTGCAAAACCGATATTGAAAAACCGATATTGAAAAACCAATATTGAAAAACTTACATCGAAAAACTGATATTGCAAAACCGATATTGAAAAACCGATATTGAATCCGATATTAGAACCGATATTGAAAACCCGATATTGAAAAACAAATATTGAAAAACCGATATTGAAAAACCAATATTGAAAAACTTACATCGAAAAACTGATATTGCAAAACCGATATTGAAAAACCGATATTGAAAAACCAATATTGAAAAACTTACATCGAAAAACTGATATTGCAAAACCGATATTGAAAAACCGATATTGAAAAACTGATATTGCAAAACCGATATTGAAAAACCGATATTGAAAAACCGATATTGAAAAACCGATATTGAAAAACCAATATTGAAAAACTTACATCGAAAAACTGATATTGCAAAACCGATATTGAAAAACCGATATTGAATCCGATATTAGAACCGATATTGAAAAACCGATATTGAAAAACAAATATTGAAAAACCGATATTGAAAACCCGATATTGAAAAACAAATATTGAAAAACCGATATTGAAAAACCAATATTGAAAAACTTACATCGAAAAACTGATATTGCAAAACCGATATTGAAAAACCGATATTGAAAAACCAATATTGAAAAACTTACATCGAAAAACTGATATTGCAAAACCGATATTGAAAAACCGATATTGAATCCGATATTAGAACCGATATTGAAAAACCGATATTGAAAAACCGATATTGAAATCTGATATTGCAAAACCGATATTGAGAAACCGATATTGAAAAACCGATATTGAAAAACCTATATCGAAAAACCGATATTGAAAAACCGATATTGAAAACCCGATATTGAAAAAACGATATTGAAAAACCTATATCGAAAAACTGATATTGCAAAGCCGATATCGAAAAACCGATATTGAAAAACCGATATTCAAAAACCGATATTGAATCCGATATTAGAACCGATATTCAAAAACCGATATTGAAAAACAAATATTGAAAAACCGATATTGAAAAACCTATATCGAAAAACTGATATTGCAAAACCGATATTGAGAAACCGATATTGAATCCGATATTAGAACTGATATTCAAAAACCGATATTGAATCCGATATTAGAACCGATATTCAAAAACCGATATTGAAAAACTTACATCGAAAAACTGATATTGCAAAACCGATATTGAAAAACCGATATTGAATCCGATATTAGAACTGATATTGAAAAACAAATACTGAAAAACTGATATCGAAAAACCGATATTGAAAAACCGATATTGAAAAACCGATATTGAAAAACCAATATTGAAAAACTTACATCGAAAAACTGATATTGCAAAACCGATATTGAAAAACCGATATTGAATCCGATATTAGAACCGATATTGAAAAACCAATATTGAAAAACTTACATCGAAAAACTGATATTGCAAAACCGATATTGAAAAACCGATATTGAATCCGATATTAGAACCGATATTGAAAAACCGATATTGAAAAACAAATATTGAAAAACTGATATCGAAAAACTGATATTGAAAAACCGATATTGAAAAACCGATATTGAAAAACCAATATTGAAAAACTTACATCGAAAAACTGATATTGCAAAACCGATATTGAAAAACCGATATTGAATCCGATATTAGAACCGATATTGAAAAACCAGTATTGAAAAACTTACATCGAAAAACTGATATTGCAAAACCGATATTGAAAAACCGATATTGAAAAACCAATATTGAAAAACTTACATCGAAAAACTGATATTGCAAAACCGATATTGAAAAACCGATATTGAATCCGATATTAGAACCGATATTGAAAAACCGATATTGAAAAACAAATATTGAAAAACTGATATCGAAAAACTGATATTGCAAAACCGATATTGAAAAACCGATATTGAAAAACCAATATTGAAAAACTTACATCGAAAAACTGATATTGCAAAACCGATATTGAATCCGATATTAGAACCGATATTGAAAAACCGATATTGAAAAACCAATATTGAATTACTTACATCGAAAAACTGATATTGAAAAACCGATATTGAAAAACCGATATTGAAAAACCGATATTGAAAAACCTATATCGAAAAACTGATATTGCAAAACCGATATTGAGAAACCGATATTGAATCCGATATTAGAACTGATATTCAAAAACCGATATTGAATCCGATATTAGAACCGATATTCAAAAACCGATATTGAAAAACTTACATCGAAAAACTGATATTGCAAAACCGATATTGAAAAACCGATATTGAATCCGATATTAGAACCGATATTGAAAAACCGATATTGAAAAACAAATACTGAAAAACTGATATCGAAAAACCGATATTGAAAAACCGATATTGAAAAACCAATATTGAAAAACTTACATCGAAAAACTGATATTGCAAAACCGATATTGAAAAACCGATATTGAATCCGATATTAGAACCGATATTGAAAAACCGATATTGAAAAACCGATATTGAAAAACTGATATTGCAAAACCGATATTGAAAAACCGATATTGAAAAACCGATATTGAAAAACCTATATCGAAAAACCGATATTGAAAAACCGATATTGAAAAACCGATATTGAAAAAACGATATTGAAAAACCTATATCGAAAAACTGATATTGCAAAGCCGATATCGAAAAACCGATATTGAAAAACCGATATTGAAAAACCGATATTGAAAAAACGATATTGAAAAACCTATATCGAAAAACTGATATTGCAAAGCCGATATTGAGAAACCGATATTGAATCCGATATTAGAACCGATATTCAAAAACCGATATTGAATCCGATATTAGAACCGATATTGAAAAGCCGATATTGAATCCGATATTAGAACCGATATTGAAAACCCGATATTGAATCCGATATTAGAACCGATATTGAAAACCCGATATTGAAAAACAAATATTGAAAAACCGATATTGAAAAACCAATATTGAAAAACTTACATCGAAAAACTGATATTGCAAAACCGATATTGAAAAACCGATATTGAAAAACCAATATTGAAAAACTTACATCGAAAAACTGATATTGCAAAACCGATATTGAAAAACCGATATTGAATCCGATATTAGAACCGATATTGAAAAACCGATATTGAAAAACAAATATTGAAAAACTGATATCGAGAAACTGATATTGAATCCGATATTAGAACCGATATTCAAAAACCGATATTGAATCCGATATTAGAACCGATATTGAAAAGCCGATATTGAATCCGATATTAGAACCGATATTGAAAACCCGATATTGAAAAACAAATATTGAAAAACCGATATTGAAAAACCAATATTGAAAAACTTACATCGAAAAACTGATATTGCAAAACCGATATTGAAAAACCGATATTGAATCCGATATTAGAACCGATATTGAAAAACCGATATTGAAAAACAAATATTGAAAAACTGATATCGAAAAACTGATATTGCAAAACCGATATTGAAAAACCGATATTGAAAAACCAATATTGAAAAACTTACATCGAAAAACTGATATTGCAAAACCGATATTGAAAAACCGATATTGAATCCGATATTAGAACCGATATTGAAAAACCGATATTGAAAAACCAATATTGAAATACTTACATCGAAAAACTGATATTGAAAAACCGATATTGAAAAACCGATATTGAAAAACCGATATTGAAAAACCTATATCGAAAAACTGATATTGCAAAACCGATATTGATAAACCGATATTGAATCCGATATTAGAACTGATATTCAAAAACCGATATTGAATCCGATATTAGAACCGATATTCAAAAACCGATATTGAAAAACTTACATCGAAAAACTGATATTGCAAAACCGATATTGAAAAACCGTTATTGAATCCGATATTAGAACCGATATTGAAAAACCGATATTGAAAAACAAATACTGAAAAACTGATATCGAAAAACCGATATTGAAAAACCGATATTGAAAAACCAATATTGAAAAACTTACATCGAAAAACTGATATTGCAAAACCGATATTGAAAAACCGATATTGAAAAACCAATATTGAAAAACTTACATCGAAAAACTGATATTGCAAAACCGATATTGAAAAACCGATATTGAATCCGATATTAGAACCGATATTGAAAAACCGATATTGAAAAACAAATATTGAAAAACTGATATCGAGAAACTGATATTGCAAAACCGATATTGAAAAACCGATATTGAAAAACCAATATTGAAAAACTTACATCGAAAAACCTATATCGAAAACTGATATTGCAAAACCGATATTGAATCCGATATTAGAACCGATATTGAAAAACCGATATTGAAATACAAATATTGAAAAACTGATATCGAAAAACTGATATTGCAAAACCGATATTGAAAAACCGATATTGAAAAACTGATATTGCAAAACCGATATTGAAAAACCGATATTGAAAAACCGATATTGAAAAACCAATATTGAAAAACTTACATCGAAAAACTGATATTGCAAAACCGATATTGAAAAACCGATATTGAATCCGATATTAGAACCGATATTGAAAAACCGATATTGAAAAACAAATATTGAAAAACCGATATTGAAAACCCGATATTGAAAAACAAATATTGAAAAACCGATATTGAAAAACCTATATCGAAAAACTGATATTGCAAAACCGATATTGAGAAACCGATATTGAATCCGATATTAGAACTGATATTCAAAAACCGATATTGAATCCGATATTAGAACCGATATTCAAAAACCGATATTGAAAAACTTACATCGAAAAACTGATATTGCAAAACCGATATTGAAAAACCGATATTGAATCCGATATTAGAACCGATATTGAAAAACCGATATTGAAAAACAAATACTGAAAAACTGATATCGAAAAACCGATATTGAAAAACCGATATTGAAAAACCAATATTGAAAAACTTACATCGAAAAACTGATATTGCAAAACCGATATTGAAAAACCGATATTGAATCCGATATTAGAACCGATATTGAAAAACCGATATTGAAAAACCGATATTGAAAAACTGATATTGCAAAACCGATATTGAAAAACCGATATTGAAAAACCGATATTGAAAAACCGATATTGAAAAACCTATATCGAAAAACCGATATTGAAAAACCGATATTGAAAAACCGATATTGAAAAACCTATATCGAAAAACTGATATTGCAAAGCCGATATCGAAAAACCGATATTGAAAAACCGATATTGAAAAACCGATATTGAAAAAACGATATTGAAAAACCTATATCGAAAAACTGATATTGCAAAGCCGATATTGAGAAACCGATATTGAATCCGATATTAGAACCGATATTCAAAAACCGATATTGAATCCGATATTAGAACCGATATTGAAAAGCCGATATTGAATCCGATATTAGAACCGATATTGAAAACCCGATATTGAAAAACAAATATTGAAAAACCGATATTGAAAAACCAATATTGAAAAACTTACATCGAAAAACTGATATTGCAAAACCGATATTGAAAAACCGATATTGAAAAACCAATATTGAAAAACTTACATCGAAAAACTGATATTGCAAAACCGATATTGAAAAACCGATATTGAATCCGATATTAGAACCGATATTGAAAAACCGATATTGAAAAACAAATATTGAAAAACTGATATCGAGAAACTGATATTGCAAAACCGATATTGAAAAACCGATATTGAAAAACCAATATTGAAAAACTTACATCGAAAAACCTATATCGAAAAACTGATATTGCAAAACCGATATTGAATCCGATATTAGTACCGATATTGAAAAACCGATATTGAAATACAAATATTGAAAAACTGATATCGAAAAACTGATATTGCAAAACCGATATTGAAAAACCGATATTGAAAAACTGATATTGCAAAACCGATATTGAAAAACCGATATTGAAAAACCGATATTGAAAAACCAATATTGAAAAACTTACATCGAAAAACTGATATTGCAAAACCGATATTGAAAAACCGATATTGAATCCGATATTAGAACCGATATTGAAAAACCGATATTGAAAAACAAATATTGAAAACCGATATTGAAAACCCGATATTGAAAAACAAATATTGAAAAACCGATATTGAAAAACCAATATTGAAAAACTTACATCGAAAAACTGATATTGCAAAACCGATATTGAAAAACCGATATTGAAAAACCAATATTGAAAAACTTACATCGAAAAACTGATATTGCAAAACCGATATTGAAAAACCGATATTGAATCCGATATTAGAACCGATATTGAAAAACCGATATTGAATCCGATATTAGAACCGATATTGAAAAACCGATATTGAAAAACCGATATTGAATCCGATATTAGAACCGATATTGAAAAACCGATATTGAAAAACTGATATTGCAAAACCGATATTGAAAAACCGATATTGAAAAACCGATATTGAAAAACCTATATCGAAAAACCGATATTGAAAAACCGATATTGAAAAACCGATATTGAAAAAACGATATTGAAAAACCTATATCGAAAAACTGATATTGCAAAGCCGATATCGAAAAACCGATATTGAAAAACCGATATTCAAAAACCGATATTGAATCCGATATTAGAACCGATATTCAAAAACCGATATTGAAAAACTTACATCGAAAAACTGATATTGCAAAGCCGATATTGAGAAACCGATATTGAATCCGATATTAGAACCGATATTCAAAAACCGATATTGAATCCGATATTAGAACCGATATTGAAAAGCCGATATTGAATCCGATATTAGAACCGATATTGAAAACCCGATATTGAAAAACAAATATTGAAAAACCGATATTGAAAAACCAATATTGAAAAACTTACATCGAAAAACTGATATTGCAAAACCGATATTGAAAAACCGATATTGAAAAACCAATATTGAAAAACTTACATCGAAAAACTGATATTGCAAAACCGATATTGAAAAACCGATATTGAATCCGATATTAGAACCGATATTGAAAAACCGATATTGAAAAACAAATATTGAAAAACTGATATTGCAAAACCGATATTGAATCCGATATTAGAACCGATATTGAAAAACCGATATTGAAATACAAATATTGAAAAACTGATATCGAAAAACTGATATTGCAAAACCGATATTGAAAAACCGATATTGAAAAACTGATATTGCAAAACCGATATTGAAAAACCGATATTGAAAAACCGATATTGAAAAACCAATATTGAAAAACTTACATCGAAAAACTGATATTGCAAAACCGATATTGAAAAACCGATATTGAATCCGATATTAGAACCGATATTGAAAAACCGATATTGAAAAACAAATATTGAAAAACCGATATTGAAAACCCGATATTGAAAAACAAATATTGAAAAACCGATATTGAAAAACCAATATTGAAAAACTTACATCGAAAAACTGATATTGCAAAACCGATATTGAAAAACCGATATTGAAAAACCAATATTGAAAAACTTACATCGAAAAACTGATATTGCAAAACCGATATTGAAAAACCGATATTGAATCCGATATTAGAACCGATATTGAAAAACCGATATTGAATCCGATATTAGAACCGATATTGAAAAACCGATATTGAAAAACCGATATTGAATCCGATATTAGAACCGATATTGAAAAACCGATATTGAAAAACTGATATTGCAAAACCGATATTGAAAAACCGATATTGAAAAACCGATATTGAAAAACCTATATCGAAAAACCGATATTGAAAAACCGATATTGAAAAACCGATATTGAAAAAACGATATTGAAAAACCTATATCGAAAAACTGATATTGCAAAGCCGATATCGAAAAACCGATATTGAAAAACCGATATTCAAAAACCGATATTGAATCCGATATTAGAACCGATATTCAAAAACTGATATTGAAAAACTTACATCGAAAAACTGATATTGCAAAACCGATATTGAAAAACCGATATTGAATCCGATATTAGAACCGATATTGAAAAACCGATATTGAAAAACAAATACTGAAAAACTGATATCGAAAAACCGATATTGAAAAACCGATATTGAAAAACCAATATTGAAAAACTTACATCGAAAAACTGATATTGCAAAACCGATATTGAAAAACCGATATTGAATCCGATATTAGAACCGATATTGAAAAACCGATATTGAAAAACCGATATTGAAAAACAGATATTGCAAAACCGATATTGAAAAACCGATATTGAAAAACCGATATTGAAAAACCGATATTGAAAAACCTTTATCGAAAAACCGATATTGAAAAACCGATATTGAAAAACCGATATTGAAAAAACGATATTGAAAAACCTATATCGAAAAACTGATATTGCAAAGCCGATATCGAAAAACCGATATTGAAAAACCGATATTGAAAAACCGATATTGAAAAAACGATATTGAAAAACCTATATCGAAAAACTGATATTGCAAAGCCGATATTGAGAAACCGATATTGAATCCGATATTAGAACCGATATTCAAAAACCGATATTGAATCCGATATTAGAACCGATATTGAAAAGCCGATATTGAATCCGATATTAGAACCGATATTGCAAACCCGATATTGAAAAACAAATATTGAAAAACCGATATTGAAAAACCAATATTGAAAAACTTACATCGAAAAACTGATATTGCAAAACCGATATTGAAAAACCGATATTGAAAAACCAATATTGAAAAACTTACATCGAAAAACTGATATTGCAAAACCGATATTGAAAAACCGATATTGAATCCGATATTAGAACCGATATTGAAAAACCGATATTGAAAAACAAATATTGAAAAACTGATATCGAGAAACTGATATTGCAAAACCGATATTGAAAAACCAATATTGAAAAACTTACATCGAAAAACCTATATCGAAAAACTGATATTGCAAAACCGATATTGAATCCGATATTAGAACCGATATTGAAAAACCGATATTGAAATACAAATATTGAAAAACTGATATCGAAAAACTGATATTGCAAAACCGATATTGAAAAACCGATATTGAAAAACTGATATTGCAAAACCGATATTGAAAAACCGATATTGAAAAACCGATATTGAAAAACCAATATTGAAAAACTTACATCGAAAAACTGATATTGCAAAACCGATATTGAAAAACCGATATTGAATCCGATATTAGAACCGATATTGAAAAACCGATATTGAAAAACAAATATTGAAAAACCGATATTGAAAACCCGATATTGAAAAACAAATATTGAAAAACCGATATTGAAAAACCAATATTGAAAAACTTACATCGAAAAACTGATATTGCAAAACCGATATTGAAAAACCGATATTGAAAAACCAATATTGAAAAACTTACATCGAAAAACTGATATTGCAAAACCGATATTGAAAAACCGATATTGAATCCGATATTAGAACCGATATTGAAAAACCGATATTGAATCCGATATTAGAACCGATATTGAAAAACCGATATTGAAAAACCGATATTGAAAAACCGATATTGAAAAACCGATATTGAAAAACCGATATTCAAAAACCGATATTGAATCCGATATTAGAACCGATATTCAAAAACCGATATTGAAAAACAAATATTGAAAAACCGATATTGAAAAACCTATATCGAAAAACTGATATTGCAAAACCGATATTGAGAAACCGATATTGAATCCGATATTAGAACTGATATTCAAAAACCGATATTGAATCCGATATTAGAACCGATATTCAAAAACTTACATCGAAAAACTGATATTGCAAAACCGATATTGAAAAACCGATATTGAATCCGATATTAGAACCGATATTGAAAAACAAATACTGAAAAACTGATATCGAAAAACCGATATTGAAAAACCGATATTGAAAAACCGATATTGAAAAACCAATATTAAAAAACTTACATCGAAAAACTGATATTGCAAAACCGATATTGAAAAACCGATATTGAATCCGATATTAGAACCGATATTGAAAAACCAATATTGAAAAACTTACATCGAAAAACTGATATTGCAAAACCGATATTGAAAAACCGATATTGAATCCGATATTAGAGCCGATATTGAAAAACCGATATTGAAAAACAAATATTGAAAAACTGATATCGAAAAACTGATATTGAAAAACCGATATTGAAAAACCGATATTGAAAAACCAATATTGAAAAACTTACATCGAAAAACTGATATTGCAAAACCGATATTGAAAAACCGATATTGAATCCGATATTAGAACCGATATTGAAAAACCAATATTGAAAAACTTACATCGAAAAACTGATATTGCAAAACCGATATTGAAAAACCGATATTGAATCCGATATTAGAACCGATATTGAAAAACCGATATTGAAAAACAAATATTGAAAAACTGATATCGAAAAACTGATATTGCAAAACCGATATTGCAAAACCGATATTGAAAAACCGATATTGAATCCGATATTAGAACCGATATTGAAAAACCGATATTGAATCCGATATTAGAACCGATATTGAAAAACCGATATTGAAAAACCGATATTGAAAAACTGATATTGCAAAGCCGATATTGAAAAACCGATATTGAAAAACCGATATTGAAAAACCTATATCGAAAAACCGTTATTGAAAAACCGATATTGAAAAACCGATATTGAAAAAACGATATTGAAAAACCTATATCGAAAAACTGATATTGCAAAGCCGATATCGAAAAACCGATATTGAAAAACCGATATTGAAAAACCGATATTGAAAAAACGATATTGAAAAACCTATATCGAAAAACTGATATTGCAAAGCCGATATTGAGAAACCGATATTGAATCCGATATTAGAACCGATATTCAAAAACCGATATTGAATCCGATATTAGAACCGATATTGAAAAGCCGATATTGAATCCGATATTAGAACCGATATTGAAAACCCGATATTGAAAAACAAATATTGAAAAACCGATATTGAAAAACCAATATTGAAAAACTTACATCGAAAAACTGATATTGCAAAACCGATATTGAAAAACCGATATTGAATCCGATATTAGAACCGATATTGAAAAACCGATATTGAAAAACAAATATTGAAAAACTGATATCGAGAAACTGATATTGCAAAACCGATATTGAAAAACCGATATTGAAAAACCAATATTGAAAAACTTACATCGAAAAACTGATATTGCAAAACCGATATTGAAAAACCGATATTGAATCCGATATTAGAACCGATATTGAAAACCCGATATTGAAAAACAAATATTGAAAAACCGATATTGAAAAACCAATATTGAAAAACTTACATCGAAAAACTGATATTGCAAAACCGATATTGAAAAACCGATATTGAAAAACCAATATTGAAAAAACGATATTGAAAAACCTATATCGAAAAACTGATATTGCAAAGCCGATATCGAAAAACCGATATTGAAAAACCGATATTCAAAAACCGATATTAGAACCGATATTCAAAAACCGATATTGAAAAACAAATATTGAAAAACCGATATTGAAAAACCTATATCGAAAAACTGATATTGCAAAACCGATATTGAGAAACCGATATTGAATCCGATATTAGAACTGATATTCAAAAACCGATATTGAATCCGATATTAGAACCGATATTCAAAAACCGATATTGAAAAACTTACATCGAAAAACTGATATTGCAAAACCGATATTGAAAAACCGATATTGAATCCGATATTAGAACCGATATTGAAAAACAAATACTGAAAAACTGATATCGAAAAACCGATATTGAAAAACCGATATTGAAAAACCGATATTGAAAAACCAATATTGAAAAACTTACATCGAAAAACTGATATTGCAAAACCGATATTGAAAAACCGATATTGAATCCGATATTAGAACCGATATTGAAAAGCCAATATTGAAAAACTTACATCGAAAAACTGATATTGCAAAACCGATATTGAAAAACCGATGTTGAATCCGATATTAGAACCGATATTGAAAAACCGATATTGAAAAACAAATATTGAAAAACTGATATCGAAAAACTGATATTGAAAAACCGATATTGAAAAACCGATATTGAAAAACCAATATTGAAAAACTTACATCGAAAAACTGATATTGCAAAACCGATATTGAAAAACCGATATTGAATCCGATATTAGAACCGATATTGAAAAACCAATATTGAAAAACTTACATCGAAAAACTGATATTGCAAAACCGATATTGAAAAACCGATATTGAATCCGATATTAGAACCGATATTGAAAAACCGATATTGAAAAACAAATATTGAAAAACTGATATCGAGAAACTGATATTGCAAAACCGATATTGAAAAACCGATATTGAAAAACCAATATTGAAAAACTTACATCGAAAAACCTATATCGAAAAACTGATATTGCAAAACCGATATTGAAAAACCGATATTGAATCCGATATTAGAACCGATATTGAAAAACCGATATTGAAAAACCGATATTGAATCCGATATTAGAACCGATATTGAAAAACCGATATTGAAAAACCGATATTGAAAAACTGATATTGCAAAACCGATATTGAAAAACCGATATTGAAAAACCGATATTGAATCCGATATTAGAACTGATATTCAAAAACCGATATTGAATCCGATATTAGAACCGATATTCAAAAACCGATATTGAAAAACTTACATCGAAAAACTGATATTGCAAAACCGATATTGAAAAACCGATATTGAATCCGATATTAGAACCGATATTGAAAAACAAATACTGAAAAACTGATATCGAAAAACCGATATTGAAAAACCGATATTGAAAAACCAATATTGAAAAACTTACATCGAAAAACTGATATTGCAAAACCGATATTGAAAAACCGATATTGAATCCGATATTAGAACCGATATTGAAAAACCAATATTGAAAAACTTACATCGAAAAACTGATATTGCAAAACCGATATTGAAAAACCGATATTGAATCCGATATTAGAACCGATATTGAAAAACCGATATTGAAAAACAAATATTGAAAAACTGATATCGAAAAAATGATATTGAAAAACCGATATTGAAAAACCGATATTGAAAAACCAATATTGAAAAACTTACATCGAAAAACTGATATTGCAAAACCGATATTGAAAAACCGATATTGAATCCGATATTAGAACCGATATTGAAAAACCAATATTGAAAAACTTACATCGAAAAACTGATATTGCAAAACCGATATTGAAAAACCGATATTGAATCCGATATTAGAACCGATATTGAAAAACCGATATTGAAAAACAAATATTGAAAAACTGATATCGAAAAACTGATATTGCAAAACCGATATTGCAAAACCGATATTGAAAAACCGATATTGAATCCGATATTAGAACCGATATTGAAAAACCGATATTGAATCCGATATTAGAACCGATATTGAAAAACCGATATTGAAAAACCGATATTGAAAAACTGATATTGCAAAACCGATATTGAAAAACCGATATTGAAAAACCGATATTGAAAAACCTATATCGAAAAACCGATATTGAAAAACCGATATTGAAAAAACGATATTGAAAAACCTATATCGAAAAACTGATATTGCAAAGCCGATATCGAAAAACCGATATTGAAAAACCGATATTGAAAAACCGATATTGAAAAAACGATATTGAAAAACCTATATCGAAAAACTGATATTGCAAAGCCGATATTGAGAAACCGATATTGAATCCGATATTAGAACCGATATTCAAAAACCGATATTGAATCCGATATTAGAACCGATATTGAAAAGCCGATATTGAATCCGATATTAGAACCGATATTGAAAACCCGATATTGAATCCGATATTAGAACCGATATTGAAAAACCGATATTGAATCCGATATTAGAACCGATATTGAAAAACCGATATTGAAAAACCGATATTGAAAAACTGATATTGCAAAACCGATATTGAAAAACCGATATTGAAAAACCGATATTGAAAAACCTATATCGAAAAACCGATATTGAAAAACCGATATTGAAAAACCGATATTGAAAAAACGATATTGAAAAACCTATATCGAAAAACTGATATTGCAAAGCCGATATCGAAAAACCGATATTGAAAAACCGATATTCAAAAACCGATATTGAATCCGATATTAGAACCGATATTGAAAAACCAATATTGAAAAAACGATATTGAAAAACCTATATCGAAAAACTGATATTGCAAAGCCGATATCGAAAAACCGATATTGAAAAACCAATATTGAAAAACTTACATCGAAAAACTGATATTGCAAAACCGATATTGAAAAACCGATATTGAATCCGATATTAGAACCGATATTGAAAAACCGATATTGAATCCGATATTAGAACCGATATTGAAAAACCGATATTGAAAAACCGATATTGAATCCGATATTAGAACCGATATTGAAAAACCGATATTGAAAAACCGATATTGAAAAACTGATATTGCAAAACCGATATTGAAAAACCGATATTGAAAAACCGATATTGAAAAACCTATATCGAAAAACCGATATTGAAAAACCGATATTGAAAAACCGATATTGAAAAACCGATATTGAAAAACCGATATTCAAAAACCGATATTGAATCCGATATTAGAACCGATATTCAAAAACCGATATTGAAAAACAAATATTGAAAAACCGATATTGAAAAACCTATATCGAAAAACTGATATTGCAAAACCGATATTGAGAAACCGATATTGAATCCGATATTAGAACTGATATTCAAAAACCGATATTGAATCCGATATTAGAACCGATATTCAAAAACCGATATTCAAAAACTTACATCGAAAAACTGATATTGCAAAACCGATATTGAAAAACCGATATTGAATCCGATATTAGAACCGATATTGAAAAACAAATACTGAAAAACTGATATCGAAAAACCGATATTGAAAAACCGATATTGAAAAACCGATATTGAAAAACCAATATTGAAAAACTTACATCGAAAAACTGATATTGCAAAACCGATATTGAAAAACCGATATTGAATCCGATATTAGAACCGATATTGAAAAACCAATATTGAAAACATTACATCGAAAAACTGATATTGCAAAACCGATATTGAAAAACCGATATTGAATCCGATATTAGAACCGATATTGAAAAACCGATATTGAAAAACAAATATTGAAAAACTGATATCGAAAAACTGATATTGAAAAACCGATATTGAAAAACCGATATTGAAAAACCAATATTGAAAAACTTACATCGAAAAACTGATATTGCAAAACCGATATTGAAAAACCGATATTGAATCCGATATTAGAACCGATATTGAAAAACCAATATTGAAAAACTTACATCGAAAAACTGATATTGCAAAACCGATATTGAAAAACCGATATTGAATCCGATATTAGAACCGATATTGAAAAACCGATATTGAAAAACAAATATTGAAAAACTGATATCGAAAAACTGATATTGCAAAACCGATATTGCAAAACCGATATTGAAAAACCGATATTGAATCCGATATTAGAACCGATATTGAAAAACCGATATTGAATCCGATATTAGAACCGATATTGAAAAACCGATATTGAAAAACCGATATTGAAAAACTGATATTGCAAAACCGATATTGAAAAACCGATATTGAAAAACCGATATTGAAAAACCTATATCGAAAAACCGATATTGAAAAACCGATATTGAAAAACCGATATTGAAAAAACGATATTGAAAAACCTATATCGAAAAACTGATATTGCAAAGCCGATATCGAAAAACCGATATTGAAAAACCGATATTGAAAAACCGATATTGAAAAAACGATATTGAAAAACCTATATCGAAAAACTGATATTGCAAAGCCGATATTGAGAAACCGATATTGAATCCGATATTAGAACCGATATTCAAAAACCGATATTGAATCCGATATTAGAACCGATATTGAAAAGCCGATATTGAATCCGATATTAGAACCGATATTGAAAACCCGATATTGAAAAACAAATATTGAAAAACCGATATTGAAAAACCAATATTGAAAAACTTACATCGAAAAACTGATATTGCAAAACCGATATTGAAAAACCGATATTGAATCCGATATTAGAACCGATATTGAAAAACCGATATTGAAAAACAAATATTGAAAAACTGATATCGAGAAACTGATATTGCAAAACCGATATTGAAAAACCGATATTGAAAAACCAATATTGAAAAACTTACATCGAAAAACTGATATTGCAAAACCGATATTGAAAAACCGATATTGAATCCGATATTAGAACCGATATTGAAAACCCGATATTGAAAAACAAATATTGAAAAACCGATATTGAAAAACCAATATTGAAAAACTTACATCCAAAAACTGATATTGCAAAACCGATATTGAAAAACCGATATTGAAAAACCAATATTGAAAAAACGATATTGAAAAACCTATATCGAAAAACTGATATTGCAAAGCCGATATCGAAAAACCGATATTGAAAAACCGATATTCAAAAACCGATATTGAATCCGATATTAGAACCGATATTCAAAAACCGATATTGAAAAACAAATATTGAAAAACCGATATTGAAAAACCTATATCGAAAAACTGATATTGCAAAACCGATATTGAGAAACCGATATTGAATCCGATATTAGAACCGATATTGAAAAACCGATATTGAAAAACAAATATTGAAAAACTGATATCGAGAAACTGATATTGCAAAACCGATATTGAAAAACCGATATTGAAAAACCGATATTGAATCCGATATTAGAACCGATATTGAAAAACAAATACTGAAAAACTGATATCGAAAAACCGATATTGAAAAACCGATATTGAAAAACCGATTTTGAAAAACCAATATTGAAAAACTTACATCGAAAAACTGATATTGCAAAACCGATATTGAAAAACCGATATTGAATCCGATATTAGAACCGATATTGAAAAACCAATATTGAAAAACTTACATCGAAAAACTGATATTGCAAAACCGATATTGAAAAACCGATATTGAATCCGATATTAGAACCGATATTGAAAAACCAATATTGAAAAACTTACATCGAAAAACTGATATTGCAAAACCGATATTGAAAAACCGATATTGAATCCGATATTAGAACCGATATTGAAAAACCGATATTGAAAAACAAATATTGAAAAACTGATATCGAGAAACTGATATTGCAAAACCGATATTGAAAAACCGATATTGAAAAACCAATATTGAAAAACTTACATCGAAAAACCTATATCGAAAAACTGATATTGAAAAACCAATATTGAAAAACTTACATCGAAAAACTGATATTGCAAAACCGATATTGAAAAACCGATATTGAAAAACCGATATTGAAAAACCGATATTGAAAAACTGATATTGCAAAACCGATATTGAAAAACCGATATTGAATCCGATATTAGAACCGATATTGAAAAACAAATACTGAAAAACTGATATCGAAAAACCGATATTGAAAAACCGATATTGAAAAACCGATATTGAAAAACCAATATTGAAAAACTTACATCGAAAAACTGATATTGCAAAACCGATATTGAAAAACCGATATTGAAAAACCAATATTGAAAAACTTACATCGAAAAACCTATATCGAAAAACTGATATTGAAAAACCAATATTGAAAAACTTACATCGAAAAACTGATATTGCAAAACCGATATTGAAAAACCAATATTGAAAAACTTACATCGAAAAACTGATATTGCAAAACCGATATTGAAAAACCGATATTGAATCCGATATTAGAACCGATATTGAAAAACCGATATTGAAAAACAAATATTGAAAAACTGATATCGAAAAACTGATATTGAAAAACCGATATTGAAAAACCGATATTGAAAAACCAATATTGAAAAACTTACATCGAAAAACTGATATTGCAAAACCGATATTGAAAAACCGATATTGAATCCGATATTAGAACCGATATTGAAAAACCGATATTGAAAAACAAATATTGAAAAACTGATATCGAAAAACTGATATTGCAAAACCGATATTGCAAAACCGATATTGAAAAACCGATATTGAATCCGATATTAGAACCGATATTGAAAAACCGATATTGAATCCGATATTAGAACCGATATTGAAAAACCGATATTGAAAAACTGATATTGCAAAACCGATATTGAAAAACCGATATTGAAAAACCGATATTGAAAAACCTATATCGAAAAACCGATATTGAAAAACCGATATTGAAAAACCGATATTGAAAAAACGATATTGAAAAACCTATATCGAAAAACTGATATTACAAAGCCGATATCGAAAAACCGATATTGAAAAACCGATATTGAAAAACCGATATTGAAAAAACGATATTGAAAAACCTATATCGAAAAACTGATATTGCAAAGCCGATATTGAGAAACCGATATTGAATCCGATATTAGAACCGATATTCAAAAACCGATATTGAATCCGATATTAGAACCGATATTGAAAAGCCGATATTGAATCCGATATTAGAACCGATATTGAAAACCCGATATTGAATCCGATATTAGAACCGATATTGAAAAACCGATATTGAAAAACCGATATTGAATCCGATATTAGAACCGATATTGAAAAACCGATATTGAAAAACCGATATTGAAAAACTGATATTGCAAAACCGATATTGAAAAACCGATATTGAAAAACCGATATTGAAAAACCTATATCGAAAAACCGATATTGAAAAACCGATATTGAAAAACCGATATTGAAAAAACGATATTGAAAAACCTATATCGAAAAACTGATATTGCAAAGCCGATATCGAAAAACCGATATTGAAAAACCGATATTCAAAAACCGATATTGAATCCGATATTAGAACCGATATTGAAAAACCAATATTGAAAAAACGATATTGAAAAACCTATATCGAAAAACTGATATTGCAAAGCCGATATCGAAAAACCGATATTGAAAAACCGATATTCAAAAACCGATATTGAATCCGATATTAGAACCGATATTCAAAAACCGATATTGAAAAACAAATATTGAAAAACCGATATTGAAAAACCTATATCGAAAAACTGATATTGCAAAACCGATATTGAGAAACCGATATTGAATCCGATATTAGAACTGATATTCAAAAACCGATATTGAATCCGATATTAGAACCGATATTCAAAAACCGATATTGAAAAACTTACATCGAAAAACTGATATTGCAAAACCGATATTGAATCCGATATTAGAACCGATATTGAAAAACAAATACTGAAAAACTGATATCGAAAAACCGATATTGAAAAACCGATATTGAAAAACCGATATTGAAAAACCAATATTGAAAAACTTACATTGCAAAACCGATATTGAAAAACCGATATTGAAAAACCGATATTGAAAAACCGATATTGAAAAACCAATATTGAAAAACTTACATCGAAAAACTGATATTGCAAAACCGATATTGAAAAACCGATATTGAATCCGATATTAGAACCGATATTGAAAAACCGATATTGAAAAACCGATATTGAATCCGATATTAGAACCGATATTGAAAAACCGATATTGAAAAACCGATATTGAAAAACTGATATTGCAAAACCGATATTGAAAAACCGATATTGAAAAACCGATATTGAAAAACCTATATCGAAAAACCGATATTGAAAAACCGATATTGAAAAACCGATATTGAAAAAACGATATTGAAAAACCTATATCGAAAAACTGATATTGCAAAGCCGATATCGAAAAACCGATATTGAAAAACCGATATTCAAAAACCGATATTGAATCCGATATTAGAACCGATATTGAAAAACCAATATTGAAAAAACGATATTGAAAAACCTATATCGAAAAACTGATATTGCAAAGCCGATATCGAAAAACCGATATTGAAAAACCGATATTCAAAAACCGATATTGAATCCGATATTAGAACCGATATTCAAAAACCGATATTGAAAAACAAATATTGAAAAACCGATATTGAAAAACCTATATCGAAAAACTGATATTGCAAAACCGATATTGAGAAACCGATATTGAATCCGATATTAGAACTGATTTTCAAAAACCGATATTGAATCCGATATTAGAACCGATATTCAAAAACCGATATTGAAAAACTTACATCGAAAAACTGATATTGCAAAACCGATATTGAAAAACCGATATTGAATCCGATATTAGAACCGATATTGAAAAACAAATACTGAAAAACTGATATCGAAAAACCGATATTGAAAAACCGATATTGAAAAACCGATATTGAAAAACCAATATTGAAAAACTTACATCGAAAAACTGATATTGCAAAACCGATATTGAAAAACCGATATTGAATCCGATATTAGAACCGATATTGAAAAACCAATATTGAAAAACTTACATCGAAAAACTGATATTGCAAAACCGATATTGAAAAACCGATATTCAATCCGATATTAGAACCGATATTGAAAAACCGATATTGAAAAACAAATATTGAAAAACTGATATCGAAAAACTGATATTGAAAAACCGATATTGAAAAACCGATATTGAAAAACCAATATTGAAAAACTTACATCGAAAAACTGATATTGCAAAACCGATATTGAAAAACCGATATTGAATCCGATATTAGAACCGATATTGAAAAACCAATATTGAAAAACTTACATCGAAAAACTGATATTGCAAAACCGATATTGAAAAACCGATATTGAATCCGATATTAGAACCGATATTGAAAAACCGATATTGAAAAACAAATATTGAAAAACCTATATCGAAAAACTGATATTGCAAAGCCGATATCGAAAAACCGATATTGAAAAACCGATATTGAAAAACCGATATTGAAAAAACGATATTGAAAAACCTATATCGAAAAACTGATATTGCAAAACCGATATTGCAAAACCGATATTGAAAAACCGATATTGAATCCGATATTAGAACCGATATTGAAAAACCGATATTGAATCCGATATTAGAACCGATATTGAAAAACCGATATTGAAAAACCGATATTGAAAAACTGATATTGCAAAACCGATATTGAAAAACCGATATTGAAAAACCGATATTGAAAAACCTATATCGAAAAACCGATATTGAAAAACCGATATTGAAAAACCGATATTGAAAAAACGATATTGAAAAACCTATATCGAAAAACTGATATTGCAAAGCCGATATCGAAAAACCGATATTGAAAAACCGATATTGAAAAACCGATATTGAAAAAACGATATTGAAAAACCTATATCGAAAAACTGATATTGCAAAGCCGATATTGAGAAACCGATATTGAATCCGGTATTAGAACCGATATTCAAAAACCGATATTGAATCCGATATTAGAACCGATATTGAAAAGCCGATATTGAATCCGATATTAGAACCGATATTGAAAACCCGATATTGAAAAACAAATATTGAAAAACCGATATTGAAAAACCAATATTGAAAAACTTACATCGAAAAACTGATATTGCAAAACCGATATTGAAAAACCGATATTGAATCCGATATTAGAACCGATATTGAAAACCCGATATTGAAAAACAAATATTGAAAAACCGATATTGAAAAACCAATATTGAAAAACTTACATCGAAAAACTGATATTGCAAAACCGATATTGAAAAACCGATATTGAAAAACCAATATTGAAAAACTTACATCGAAAAACTGATATTGCAAAACCGATATTGAAAAACCGATATTGAATCCGATATTAGAACCGATATTGAAAAACCGATATTGAAAAACAAATATTGAAAAACTGATATCGAGAAACTGATATTGCAAAACCGATATTGAAAAACCGATATTGAAAAACCAATATTGAAAAACTTACATCGAAAAACCTATATCGAAAAACTGATATTGCAAAACCGATATTGAATCCGATATTAGAACCGATATTGAAAAACCGATATTGAAATACAAATATTGAAAAACTGATATCGAAAAACTGATATTGCAAAACCGATATTGAAAAACCGATATTGAAAAACTGATATTGCAAAACCGATATTGAAAAACCGATATTGAAAAACCGATATTGAAAAACCGATATTGAAAAACCAATATTGAAAAACTTACATCGAAAAACTGATATTGCAAAACCGATATTGAAAAACCGATATTGAATCCGATATTAGAACCGATATTGAAAAACCGATATTGAAAAACCGATATTGAAAAACTGATATTGCAAAACCGATATTGAAAAACCGATATTGAAAAACCGATATTGAAAAACCTATATCGAAAAACCGATATTGAAAAACCAATATTGAAAAACTTACATCGAAAAACTGATATTGCAAAACCGATATTGAAAAACCGATATTGAATCCGATATTAGAACCGATATTGAAAACCCGATATTGAAAAACAAATATTGAAAAACCGATATTGAAAAACCAATATTGAAAAACTTACATCGAAAAACTGATATTGCAAAACCGATATTGAAAAACCGATATTGAAAAACCAATATTGAAAAACTTACATCGAAAAACTGATATTGCAAAACCGATATTGAAAAACCGATATTGAATCCGATATTAGAACCGATATTGAAAACCCGATATTGAAAAACAAATATTGAAAAACCGATATTGAAAAACCAATATTGAAAAACTTACATCGAAAAACTGATATTGCAAAACCGATATTGAAAAACCGATATTGAAAAACCAATATTGAAAAACTTACATCGAAAAACTGATATTGCAAAACCGATATTGAAAAACCGATATTGAATCCGATATTAGAACCGATATTGAAAAACCGATATTGAAAAACAAATATTGAAAAACTGATATCGAGAAACTGATATTGCAAAACCGATATTGAAAAACCGATATTGAAAAACCAATATTGAAAAACTTACATCGAAAAACCTATATCGAAAAACTGATATTGCAAAACCGATATTGAATCCGATATTAGAACCGATATTGAAAAACCGATATTGAAATACAAATATTGAAAAACTGATATCGAAAAACTGATATTGCAAAACCGATATTGAAAAACCGATATTGAAAAACTGATATTGCAAAACCGATATTGAAAAACCGATATTGAAAAACCGATATTGAAAAACCGATATTGAAAAACCAATATTGAAAAACTTACATCGAAAAACTGATATTGCAAAACCGATATTGAAAAACCGATATTGAATCCGATATTAGAACCGATATTGAAAAACCGATATTGAAAAACCGATATTGAATCCGATAT
Organism: Andrena cerasifolii; assembly: GCF_050908995.1. Taxonomy (NCBI): domain Eukaryota; kingdom Metazoa; phylum Arthropoda; class Insecta; order Hymenoptera; family Andrenidae; genus Andrena; species Andrena cerasifolii. Next base: position 97,915 of record NW_027484937.1, read on the forward strand.
TAGAACCGATATTGAAAAACCGATATTGAAAAACCGATATTGAAAAACTGATATTGCAAAACCGATATTGAAAAACCGATATTGAAAAACCGATATTGAAAAACCTATATCGAAAAACCGATATTGAAAAACCGATATTGAAAAACCGATATTGAAAAAACGATATTGAAAAACCTATATCGAAAAACTGATATTGCAAAGCCGATATCGAAAAACCGATATTGAAAAACCGATATTCAAAAACCGATATTGAATCCGATATTAGAACCGATATTGAAAAACCAATATTGAAATACTTACATCGAAAAACTGATATTGAAAAACCGATATTGAAAAACCGATATTGAAAAACCGATATTGAAAAACAAATATTGAAAAACTGATATCGAAAAACTGATATTGCAAAACCGATATTGAAAAACCGATATTGAAAAACCAATATTGAAAAACTTACATCGAAAAACTGATATTGCAAAACCGATATTGAAAAACCGATATTGAATCCGATATTAGAACCGATATTGAAAAACCGATATTGAAAAACAAATATTGAAAAACTGATATCGAGAAACTGATATTGCAAAACCGATATTGAAAAACCGATATTGAAAATCCAATATTGAAAAACTTACATCGAAAAACTGATATTGCAAAACCGATATTGAAAAACCGATATTGAATCCGATATTAGAACCGATATTGAAAAACCAATATTGAAATACTTACATCGAAAAACTGATATTGAAAAACCGATATTGAAAAACCGATATTGAAAAACCGATATTGAAAAACAAATATTGAAAAACTGATATCGAAAAACTGATATTGCAAAACCGATATTGAAAAACCGATATTGAAAAACCAATATTGAAAAACTTACATCGAAAAACTGATATTGCAAAACCGATATTGAAAAACCGATATTGAATCCGATATTAGAACCGATATTGAAAAACCGATATTGAAAAACAAATATTGAAAAACTGATATCGAAAAACTGATATTGCAAAACCGATATTGAAAAACCGATATTGAAAAACCAATATTGAAAAACTTACATCGAAAAACTGATATTGCAAAACCGATATTGAAAAACCGATATTGAATCCGATATTAGAACCGATATTGAAAAACCGATATTGAAAAACCAATATTGAAATACTTACATCGAAAAACTGATATTGAAAAACCGATATTGAAAAACCGATATTGAAAAACCTATATCGAAAAACTGATATTGCAAAACCGATATTGAGAAACCGATATTGAATCCGATATTAGAACTGATATTCAAAAACCGATATTGAATCCGATATTAGAACCGATATTCAAAAACCGATATTGAAAAACTTACATCGAAAAACTGATATTGCAAAACCGATATTGAAAAACCGATATTGAATCCGATATTAGAACCGATATTGAAAAACCGATATTGAAAAACAAATACTGAAAAACTGATATCGAAAAACCGATATTGAAAAACCGATATTGAAAAACCAATATTGAAAAACTTACATCGAAAAACTGATATTGCAAAACCGATATTGAAAAACCGATATTGAAAAACCTATATCGAAAAACCGATATTGAAAAACCGATATTGAAAAACCAATATTGAAAAACTTACATCGAAAAACTGATATTGCAAAACCGATATTGAAAAACCGATATTGAAAAACCGATATTGAAAAACCGATATTGAAAAACTGATATTGGAAAACCGATATTGAAAAACCGATATTGAAAAACCGATATTGAATCCGATATTAGAACCGATATTGAAAAACCGATATTGAAAAACAAATATTGAAAAACTGATATCGAGAAACTGATATTGCAAAACCGATATTGAAAAACCGATATTGAAAAACCAATATTGAAAAACTTACATCGAAAAACCTATATCGAAAAACTGATATTGCAAAACCGATATTGAATCCGATATTAGAACCGATATTGAAAAACCAATATTGAAATACTTACATCGAAAAACTGATATTGAAAAACCGATATTGAAAAACCGATATTGAAAAACCGATATTGAAAAACAAATATTGAAAAACTGATATCGAAAAACTGATATTGCAAAACCGATATTGAAAAACCGATATTGAAAAACCAATATTGAAAAACTTACATCGAAAAACTGATATTGCAAAACCGATATTGAAAAACCGATATTGAATCCGATATTAGAACCGATATTGAAAAACCGATATTGAAAAACAAATATTGAAAAACTGATATCGAAAAACTGATATTGCAAAACCGATATTGAAAAACCGATATTGAAAAACCAATATTGAAAAACTTACATCGAAAAACTGATATTGCAAAACCGATATTGAAAAACCGATATTGAATCCGATATTAGAACCGATATTGAAAAACCGATATTGAAAAACCAATATTGAAATACTTACATCGAAAAACTGATATTGAAAAACCGATATTGAAAAACCGATATTGAAAAACCTATATCGAAAAACTGATATTGCAAAACCGATATTGAGAAACCGATATTGAATCCGATATTAGAACTGATATTCAAAAACCGATATTGAATCCGATATTAGAACCGATATTCAAAAACCGATATTGAAAAACTTACATCGAAAAACTGATATTGCAAAACCGATATTGAAAAACCGATATTGAATCCGATATTAGAACCGATATTGAAAAACCGATATTGAAAAACAAATACTGAAAAACTGATATCGAAAAACCGATATTGAAAAACCGATATTGAAAAACCAATATTGAAAAACTTACATCGAAAAACTGATATTGCAAAACCGATATTGAAAAACCGATATTGAAAAACCTATATCGAAAAACCGATATTGAAAAACCGATATTGAAAAACCAATATTGAAAAACTTACATCGAAAAACTGATATTGCAAAACCGATATTGAAAAACCGATATTGAAAAACCGATATTGAAAAACCGATATTGAAAAACTGATATTGGAAAACCGATATTGAAAAACCGATATTGAAAAACCGATATTGAATCCGATATTAGAACCGATATTGAAAAACCGATATTGAAAAACAAATATTGAAAAACTGATATCGAGAAACTGATATTGCAAAACCGATATTGAAAAACCGATATTGAAAAACCAATATTGAAAAACTTACATCGAAAAACCTATATCGAAAAACTGATATTGCAAAACCGATATTGAATCCGATATTAGAACCGATATTGAAAAACCAATATTGAAATACTTACATCGAAAAACTGATATTGAAAAACCGATATTGAAAAACCGATATTGAAAAACCGATATTGAAAAACAAATATTGAAAAACTGATATCGAAAAACTGATATTGCAAAACCGATATTGAAAAACCGATATTGAAAAACCAATATTGAAAAACTTACATCGAAAAACTGATATTGCAAAACCGATATTGAAAAACCGATATTGAATCCGATATTAGAACCGATATTGAAAAACCGATATTGAAAATCAAATATTGAAAAACTGATATCGAGAAACTGATATTGCAAAACCGATATTGAAAAACCGATATTGAAAATCCAATATTGAAAAACTTACATCGAAAAACTGATATTGCAAAACCGATATTGAAAAACCGATATTGAAAAACCTATATCGAAAAACCGATATTGAAAAACCGATATTGAAAAACCAATATTGAAAAACTTACATCGAAAAACTGATATTGCAAAACCGATATTGAAAAACCGATATTGAAAAACCGATATTGAAAAACCGATATTGAAAAACTGATATTGGAAAACCGATATTGAAAAACCGATATTGAAAAACCGATATTGAATCCGATATTAGAACCGATATTGAAAAACCGATATTGAAAAACAAATATTGAAAAACTGATATCGAGAAACTGATATTGCAAAACCGATATTGAAAAACCGATATTGAAAAACCAATATTGAAAAACTTACATCGAAAAACCTATATCGAAAAACTGATATTGCAAAACCGATATTGAATCCGATATTAGAACCGATATTGAAAAACCAATATTGAAATACTTACATCGAAAAACTGATATTGAAAAACCGATATTGAAAAACCGATATTGAAAAACCGATATTGAAAAACAAATATTGAAAAACTGATATCGAAAAACTGATATTGCAAAACCGATATTGAAAAACCGATATTGAAAAACCAATATTGAAAAACTTACATCGAAAAACTGATATTGCAAAACCGATATTGAAAAACCGATATTGAATCCGATATTAGAACCGATATTGAAAAACCGATATTGAAAATCAAATATTGAAAAACTGATATCGAGAAACTGATATTGCAAAACCGATATTGAAAAACCGATATTGAAAATCCAATATTGAAAAACTTACATCGAAAAACTGATATTGCAAAACCGATATTGAAAAACCGATATTGAATCCGATATTAGAACCGATATTGAAAAACCAATATTGAAATACTTACATCGAAAAACTGATATTGAAAAACCGATATTGAAAAACCGATATTGAAAAACCGATATTGAAAAACAAATATTGAAAAACTGATATCGAAAAACTGATATTGCAAAACCGATATTGAAAAACCGATATTGAAAAACCAATATTGAAAAACTTACATCGAAAAACTGATATTGCAAAACCGATATTGAAAAACCGATATTGAATCCGATATTAGAACCGATATTGAAAAACCGATATTGAAAAACAAATATTGAAAAACTGATATCGAAAAACTGATATTGCAAAACCGATATTGAAAAACCGATATTGAAAAACCAATATTGAAAAACTTACATCGAAAAACTGATATTGCAAAACCGATATTGAAAAACCGATATTGAATCCGATATTAGAACCGATATTGAAAAACCGATATTGAAAAACCAATATTGAAATACTTACATCGAAAAACTGATATTGAAAAACCGATATTGAAAAACCGATATTGAAAAACCTATATCGAAAAACTGATATTGCAAAACCGATATTGAGAAACCGATATTGAATCCGATATTAGAACTGATATTCAAAAACCGATATTGAATCCGATATTAGAACCGATATTCAAAAACCGATATTGAAAAACTTACATCGAAAAACTGATATTGCAAAACCGATATTGAAAAACCGATATTGAATCCGATATTAGAACCGATATTGAAAAACCGATATTGAAAAACAAATACTGAAAAACTGATATCGAAAAACCGATATTGAAAAACCGATATTGAAAAACCAATATTGAAAAACTTACATCGAAAAACTGATATTGCAAAACCGATATTGAAAAACCGATATTGAAAAACCTATATCGAAAAACCGATATTGAAAAACCGATATTGAAAAACCAATATTGAAAAACTTACATCGAAAAACTGATATTGCAAAACCGATATTGAAAAACCGATATTGAAAAACCGATATTGAAAAACCGATATTGAAAAACTGATATTGGAAAACCGATATTGAAAAACCGATATTGAAAAACCGATATTGAAAAACCGATATTGAAAAACAAATATTGAAAACCTGATATCGAAAAACTGATATTGAAAAACCGATATTGAAAAACCGATATTGAAAAACCGATATTGAAAAACCTATATCGAAAAACCGATATTGAAAAACCGATATTGAAAAACCAATATTGAAAAACTTACATCGAAAAACTGATATTGCAAAACCGATATTGAAAAACCGATATTGAATCCGATATTAGAACCGATATTGAAAAACCGATATTGAAAAACAAATATTGAAAAACTGATATCGAAAAACTGATATTGAAAAACCGATATTGAAAAACCGATATTGAAAAACCAATATTGAAAAACTTACATCGAAAAACTGATATTGCAAAACCGATATTGAAAAACCGATATTGAATCCGATATTAGAACCGATATTGAAAAACCGATATTGAAAAACCAATATTGAAATACTTACATCGAAAAACTGATATTGAAAAACCGATATTGAAAAACCGATATTGAAAAAACGATATTGAAAAACCTATATTGAAAAACTGATATTGCAAAGCCGATATTGAGAAACCGATATTGAATCCGATATTAGAACCGATATTCAAAAACCGATATTGAAAAACCGATATTGAAAAACCGATATTGAAAAACCTATATCGAAAAACCGATATTGAAAAACCGATATTGAAAAACCGATATTGAAAAAACGATATTGAAAAACCTATATCGAAAAACTGATATTGCAAAGCCGATATCGAAAAACCGATATTGAAAAACCGATATTGAAAAACCGATATTGAAAAAAACGATATTGAAAAACCTATATCGAAAAACTGATATTGCAAAGCCGATATTGAGAAACCGATATTGAATCCGATATTAGAACCGATATTCAAAAACCGATATTGAATCCGATATTAGAACCGATATTGAAAAGCCGATATTGAATCCGATATTAGAACCGATATTGAAAACCCGATATTGAAAAACAAATATTGAAAAACCGATATTGAAAAACCAATATTGAAAAACTTACATCGAAAAACTGATATTGCAAAACCGATATTGAAAAACCGATATTGAAAAACCAATATTGAAAAACTTACATCGAAAAACTGATATTGCAAAACCGATATTGAAAAACCGATATTGAATCCGATATTAGAACCGATATTGAAAACCCGATATTGAAAAACAAATATTGAAAAACCGATATTGAAAAACCAATATTGAAAAACTTACATCGAAAAACTGATATTGCAAAACCGATATTGAAAAACCGATATTGAAAAACCAATATTGAAAAACTTACATCGAAAAACTGATATTGCAAAACCGATATTGAAAAACCGATATTGAATCCGATATTAGAACCGATATTGAAAAACCGATATTGAAAAACAAATATTGAAAAACTGATATCGAGAAACTGATATTGCAAAACCGATATTGAAAAACCGATATTGAAAAACCAATATTGAAAAACTTACATCGAAAAACCTATATCGAAAAACTGATATTGCAAAACCGATATTGAATCCGATATTAGAACCGATATTGAAAAACCGATATTGAAATACAAATATTGAAAAACTGATATCGAAAAACTGATATTGCAAAACCGATATTGAAAAACCGATATTGAAAAACTGATATTGCAAAACCGATATTGAAAAACCGATATTGAAAAACCGATATTGAAAAACCGATATTGAAAAACCAATATTGAAAAACTTACATCGAAAAACTGATATTGCAAAACCGATATTGAAAAACCGATATTGAATCCGATATTAGAACCGATATTGAAAAACCGATATTGAAAAACCGATATTGAATCCGATATTAGAACCGATATTGAAAAACCGATATTGAAAAACCGATATTGAAAAACTGATATTGCAAAACCGATAATGAAAGACCGATATTGAAAAACCGATATTGAAAAACCTATATCGAAAAACCGATATTGAAAAACCGATATTGAAAAACCGATATTGAAAAAACGATATTGAAAAACCTATATCGAAAAACTGATATTGCAAAGCCGATATCGAAAAACCGATATTGAAAAACCGATATTCAAAAACCGATATTGAATCCGATATTAGAACCGATATTGAAAAACCAATATTGAAAAAACGATATTGAAAAACCTATATCGAAAAACTGATATTGCAAAGCCGATATCGAAAAACCGATATTGAAAAACCGATATTCAAAAACCGATATTGAATCCGATATTAGAACCGATATTCAAAAACCGATATTGAAAAACAAATATTGAAAAACCGATATTGAAAAACCTATATCGAAAAACTGATATTGCAAAACCGATATTGAGAAACCGATATTGAATCCGATATTAGAACTGATATTCAAAAACCGATATTGAATCCGATATTAGAACCGATATTCAAAAACCGATATTGAAAAACTTACATCGAAAAACTGATATTGCAAAACCGATATTGAAAAACCGATATTGAATCCGATATTAGAACCGATATTGAAAAACAAATACTGAAAAATTGATATCGAAAAACCGATATTGAAAAACCGATATTGAAAAACCGATATTGAAAAACCAATATTGAAAAACTTACATCGAAAAACTGATATTGCAAAACCGATATTGAAAAACCGATATTGAATCCGATATTAGAACCGATATTGAAAAACCAATATTGAAAAACTTACATCGAAAAACTGATATTGCAAAACCGATATTGAAAAACCGATATTCAATCCGATATTAGAACCGATATTGAAAAACCGATATTGAAAAACAAATATTGAAAAACTGATATCGAAAAACTGATATTGAAAAACCGATATTGAAAAACCGATATTGAAAAACCAATATTGAAAAACTTACATCGAAAAACTGATATTGCAAAACCGATATTGAAAAACCGATATTGAATCCGATATTAGAACCGATATTGAAAAACCAATATTGAAAAACTTACATCGAAAAACTGATATTGCAAAACCGATATTGAAAAACCGATATTGAATCCGATATTAGAACCGATATTGAAAAACCGATATTGAAAAACAAATATTGAAAAACTGATATCGAAAAACTGATATTGCAAAACCGATATTGCAAAACCGATATTGCAAAACCGATATTGAAAAACCGATATTGAATCCGATATTAGAACCGATATTGAAAAACCGATATTGAATCCGATATTAGAACCGATATTGAAAAACCGATATTGAAAAACCGATATTGAAAAACTGATATTGCAAAACCGATATTGAAAAACCGATATTGAAAAACCGATATTGAAAAACCTATATCGAAAAACCGATATTGAAAAACCGATATTGAAAAACCGATATTGAAAAAACGATATTGAAAAACCTATATCGAAAAACTGATATTGCAAAGCCGATATCGAAAAACCGATATTGAAAAACCGATATTGAAAAACCGATATTGAAAAAACGATATTGAAAAACCTATATCGAAAAACTGATATTGCAAAGCCGATATTGAGAAACCGATATTGAATCCGATATTAGAACCGATATTCAAAAACCGATATTGAATCCGATATTAGAACCGATATTGAAAAGCCGATATTGAATCCGATATTAGAACCGATATTGAAAACCCGATATTGAAAAACAAATATTGAAAAACCGATATTGAAAAACCAATATTGAAAAACTTACATCGAAAAACTGATATTGCAAAACCGATATTGAAAAACCGATATTGAATCCGATATTAGAACCGATATTGAAAAACCGATATTGAAAAACAAATATTGAAAAACTGATATCGAGAAACTGATATTGCAAAACCGATATTGAAAAACCGATATTGAAAAACCAATATTGAAAAACTTACATCGAAAAACTGATATTGCAAAACCGATATTGAAAAACCGATATTGAATCCGATATTAGAACCGATATTGAAAACCCGATATTGAAAAACAAATATTGAAAAACCGATATTGAAAAACCAATATTGAAAAACTTACATCGAAAAACTGATATTGCAAAACCGATATTGAAAAACCGATATTGAAAAACCAATATTGAAAAACTTACATCGAAAAACTGATATTGCAAAACCGGTATTGAAAAACCGATATTGAATCCGATATTAGAACCGATATTGAAAAACCGATATTGAAAAACAAATATTGAAAAACTGATATCGAGAAACTGATATTGCAAAACCGATATTGAAAAACCGATATTGAAAAACCAATATTGAAAAACTTACATCGAAAAACCTATATCGAAAAACTGATATTGCAAAACCGATATTGAATCCGATATTAGAACCGATATTGAAAAACCGATATTGAAATACAAATATTGAAAAACTGATATCGAAAAACTGATATTGCAAAACCGATATTGAAAAACCGATATTGAAAAACTGATATTGCAAAACCGATATTGAAAAACCGATATTGAAAAACCGATATTGAAAAACCGATATTGAAAAACCAATATTGAAAAACTTACATCGAAAAACTGATATTGCAAAACCGATATTGAAAAACCGATATTGAATCCGATATTAGAACCGATATTGAAAAACCGATATTGAAAAACCGATATTGAATCCGATATTAGAACCGATATTGAAAAACCGATATTGAAAAACCGATATTGAAAAACTGATATTGCAAAACCGATATTGAAAAACCGATATTGAAAAACCGATATTGAAAAACCTATATCGAAAAACCGATATTGAAAAACCGATATTGAAAAACCGATATTGAATAAACGATATTGAAAAACCTATATCGAAAAACTGATATTGCAAAGCCGATATCGAAAAACCGATATTGAAAAACCGATATTCAAAAACCGATATTGAATCCGATATTAGAACCGATATTGAAAAACCAATATTGAAATACTTACATCGAAAAACTGATATTGAAAAACCGATATTGAAAAACCGATATTGAAAAACCGATATTGAAAAACAAATATTGAAAAACTGATATCGAAAAACTGATATTGCAAAACCGATATTGAAAAACCGATATTGAAAAACCAATATTGAAAAACTTACATAGAAAAACTGATATTGCAAAACCGATATTGAAAAACCGATATTGAATCCGATATTAGAACCGATATTGAAAAACCGATATTGAAAAACAAATATTGAAAAACTGATATCGAGAAACTGATATTGCAAAACCGATATTGAAAAACCGATATTGAAAATCCAATATTGAAAAACTTACATCGAAAAACTGATATTGCAAAACCGATATTGAAAAACCGATATTGAATCCGATATTAGAACCGATATTGAAAAACCAATATTGAAATACTTACATCGAAAAACTGATATTGAAAAACCGATATTGAAAAACCGATATTGAAAAACCGATATTGAAAAACAAATATTGAAAAACTGATATCGAAAAACTGATATTGCAAAACCGATATTGAAAAACCGATATTGAAAAACCAATATTGAAAAACTTACATCGAAAAACTGATATTGCAAAACCGATATTGAAAAACCGATATTGAATCCGATATTAGAACCGATATTGAAAAACCGATATTGAAAAACAAATATTGAAAAACTGATATCGAAAAACTGATATTGCAAAACCGATATTGAAAAACCGATATTGAAAAACCAATATTGAAAAACTTACATCGAAAAACTGATATTGCAAAACCGATATTGAAAAACCGATATTGAATCCGATATTAGAACCGATATTGAAAAACCGATATTGAAAAACCAATATTGAAATACTTACATCGAAAAACTGATATTGAAAAACCGATATTGAAAAACCGATATTGAAAAACCTATATCGAAAAACTGATATTGCAAAACCGATATTGAGAAACCGATATTGAATCCGATATTAGAACTGATATTCAAAAACCGATATTGAATCCGATATTAGAACCGATATTCAAAAACCGATATTGAAAAACTTACATCGAAAAACTGATATTGCAAAACCGATATTGAAAAACCGATATTGAATCCGATATTAGAACCGATATTGAAAAACCGATATTGAAAAACAAATACTGAAAAACTGATATCGAAAAACCGATATTGAAAAACCGATATTGAAAAACCAATATTGAAAAACTTACATCGAAAAACTGATATTGCAAAACCGATATTGAAAAACCGATATTGAAAAACCTATATCGAAAAACCGATATTGAAAAACCGATATTGAAAAACCAATATTGAAAAACTTACATCGAAAAACTGATATTGCAAAACCGATATTGAAAAACCGATATTGAAAAACCGATATTGAAAAACCGATATTGAAAAACTGATATTGGAAAACCGATATTGAAAAACCGATATTGAAAAACCGATATTGAATCCGATATTAGAACCGATATTGAAAAACCGATATTGAAAAACAAATATTGAAAAACTGATATCGAGAAACTGATATTGCAAAACCGATATTGAAAAACCGATATTGAAAAACCAATATTGAAAAACTTACATCGAAAAACCTATATCGAAAAACTGATATTGCAAAACCGATATTGAATCCGATATTAGAACCGATATTGAAAAACCAATATTGAAATACTTACATCGAAAAACTGATATTGAAAAACCGATATTGAAAAACCGATATTGAAAAACCGATATTGAAAAACAAATATTGAAAAACTGATATCGAAAAACTGATATTGCAAAACCGATATTGAAAAACCGATATTGAAAAACCAATATTGAAAAACTTACATCGAAAAACTGATATTGCAAAACCGATATTGAAAAACCGATATTGAATCCGATATTAGAACCGATATTGAAAAACCGATATTGAAAAACAAATATTGAAAAACTGATATCGAGAAACTGATATTGCAAAACCGATATTGAAAAACCGATATTGAAAATCCAATATTGAAAAACTTACATCGAAAAACTGATATTGCAAAACCGATATTGAAAAACCGATATTGAATCCGATATTAGAACCGATATTGAAAAACCAATATTGAAATACTTACATCGAAAAACTGATATTGAAAAACCGATATTGAAAAACCGATATTGAAAAACCGATATTGAAAAACAAATATTGAAAAACTGATATCGAAAAACTGATATTGCAAAACCGATATTGAAAAACCGATATTGAAAAACCAATATTGAAAAACTTACATCGAAAAACTGATATTGCAAAACCGATATTGAAAAACCGATATTGAATCCGATATTAGAACCGATATTGAAAAACCGATATTGAAAAACAAATATTGAAAAACTGATATCGAAAAACTGATATTGCAAAACCGATATTGAAAAACCGATATTGAAAAACCAATATTGAAAAACTTACATCGAAAAACTGATATTGCAAAACCGATATTGAAAAACCGATATTGAATCCGATATTAGAACCGATATTGAAAAACCGATATTGAAAAACCAATATTGAAATACTTACATCGAAAAACTGATATTGAAAAACCGATATTGAAAAACCGATATTGAAAAACCTATATCGAAAAACTGATATTGCAAAACAGATATTGAGAAACCGATATTGAATCCGATATTAGAACTGATATTCAAAAACCGATATTGAATCCGATATTAGAACCGATATTCAAAAACCGATATTGAAAAACTTACATCGAAAAACTGATATTGCAAAACCGATATTGAAAAACCGATATTGAATCCGATATTAGAACCGATATTGAAAAACCGATATTGAAAAACAAATACTGAAAAATTGATATCGAAAAACCGATATTGAAAAACCGATATTGAAAAACCAATATTGAAAAACTTACATCGAAAAACTGATATTGCAAAACCGATATTGAAAAACTGATATCGAAAAACTGATATTGCAAAACCGATATTGAAAAACCGATATTGAAAAACCAATATTGAAAAACTTACATCGAAAAACTGATATTGCAAAACCGATATTGAAAAACCGATATTGAATCCGATATTAGAACCGATATTGAAAAACCGATATTGAAAAACCAATATTGAAATACTTACATCGAAAAACTGATATTGAAAAACCGATATTGAAAAACCGATATTGAAAAACCTATATCGAAAAACTGATATTGCAAAACCGATATTGAGAAACCGATATTGAATCCGATATTAGAACTGATATTCAAAAACCGATATTGAATCCGATATTAGAACCGATATTCAAAAACCGATATTGAAAAACTTACATCGAAAAACTGATATTGCAAAACCGATATTGAAAAACCGATATTGAATCCGATATTAGAACCGATATTGAAAAACCGATATTGAAAAACAAATACTGAAAAACTGATATCGAAAAACCGATATTGAAAAACCGATATTGAAAAACCAATATTGAAAAACTTACATCGAAAAACTGATATTGCAAAACCGATATTGAAAAACCGATATTGAAAAACCTATATCGAAAAACCGATATTGAAAAACCGATATTGAAAAACCAATATTGAAAAACTTACATCGAAAAACTGATATTGCAAAACCGATATTGAAAAACCGATATTGAATCCGATATTAGAACCGATATTGAAAAACCGATATTGAAAAACAAATATTGAAAAACTGATATCGAAAAACTGATATTGAAAAACCGATATTGAAAAACCGATATTGAAAAACCAATATTGAAAAAACGATATTGAAAAACCTATATCGAAAAACTGATATTGCAAAGCCGATATCGAAAAACCGATATTGAAAAACCGATATTGAAAAACCGATATTGAAAAAACGATATTGAAAAACCTATATCGAAAAACTGATATTGCAAAGCCGATATTGAGAAACCGATATTGAATCCGATATTAGAACCGATATTCAAAAACCGATATTGAATCCGATATTAGAACCGATATTGAAAAGCCGATATTGAATCCGATATTAGAACCGATATTGAAAACCCGATATTGAAAAACAAATATTGAAATACTTACATCGAAAAACTGATATTGAAAAACCGATATTGAAAAACCGATATTGAAAAAACGATATTGCAAAACCTATATCGAAAAACTGATATTGCAAAGCCGATATTGAGAAACCGATATTGAATCCGATATTAGAACCGATATTCAAAAACCGATATTGAAAAACAAATATTGAAAAACCGATATTGAAAAACAAATATTGAAAAACTGATATCGAAAAACTGATATTGCAAAACCGATATTGAAAAACCGATATTGAAAAACCAATATTGAAAAACTTACATCGAAAAACTGATATTGCAAAACCGATATTGAAAAACCGATATTGAAAAACCGATATTGAAAAACCGATATTGAAAAACTGATATTGGAAAACCGATATTGAAAAACCGATATTGAAAAACCGATATTGAAAAACCGATATTGAAAAACAAATATTGAAAACCTGATATCGAAAAACTGATATTGAAAAACCGATATTGAAAAACCGATAATGAAAAACCGATATTGAAAAACCTATATCGAAAAACCGATATTGAAAAACCGATATTGAAAAACCAATATTGAAAAACTTACATCGAAAAACTGATATTGCAAAACCGATATTGAAAAACCGATATTGAATCCGATATTAGAACCGATATTGAAAAACCGATATTGAAAAACAAATATTGAAAAACTGATATCGAAAAACTGATATTGAAAAACCGATATTGAAAAACCGATATTGAAAAACCAATATTGAAAAACTTACATCGAAAAACTGATATTGCAAAACCGATATTGAAAAACCGATATTGAAAAACCAATATTGAAATACTTACATCGAAAAACTGATATTGAAAAACCGATATTGAAAAACCGATATTGAAAAAACGATATTGAAAAACCTATATCGAAAAACTGATATGGCAAAGCCGATATTGAGAAACCGATATTGAATCCGATATTAGAACCGATATTCAAAAACCGATATTGAATCCGATATTAGAACCGATATTGAAAAACCGATATTGAAAAACTGATATTGCAAAACCGATATTGAAAAACCGATATTGAAAAACCGATATTGAAAAACCGATATTGAAAAACCAATATTGAAAAACTTACATCGAAAAACTGATATTGCAAAACCGACATTGAAAAACCGATATTGAATCCGATATTAGAACCGATATTGAAAAACCGATATTGAAAAACCAATATTGAAATACTTACATCGAAAAACTGATATTGAAAAACCGATATTGAAAAACCGATATTGAAAAACCGATATTGAAAAACCTATATCGAAAAACTGATATTGCAAAACCGATATTGAGAAACCGATATTGAATCCGATATTAGAACTGATATTCAAAAACCGATATTGAATCCGATATTAGAACCGATATTCAAAAACCGATATTGAAAAACTTACATCGAAAAACTGATATTGCAAAACCGATATTGAAAAACCGATATTGAATCCGATATTAGAACCGATATTGAAAAACCGATATTGAAAAACAAATACTGAAAAACTGATATCAAAAAACCGATATTGAAAAACCGATATTGAAAAACCAATATTGAAAAACTTACATCGAAAAACTGATATTGCAAAACCGATATTGAAAAACCGATATTGAAAAACCGATATTGAAAAACCTATATCGAAAAACTGATATTGCAAAACCGATATTGAGAAACCGATATTGAATCCGATATTAGAACTGATATTCAAAAACCGATATTGAATCCGATATTAGAACCGATATTCAAAAACCGATATTGAAAAACAAATATTGAAAAACTGATATCGAGAAACTGATATTGCAAAACCGATATTGAAAAACCGATATTGAAAAACCAATATTGAAAAACTTACATCGAAAAACTGATATTGCAAAACCGATATTGAAAAACCGATATTGAATCCGATATTAGAACCGATATTGAAAAACCAATATTGAAATACTTACATCGAAAAACTGATATTGAAAAACCGATATTGAAAAACCGATATTGAAAAACCGATATTGAAAAACAAATATTGAAATACTTACATCGAAAAACTGATATTGAAAAACCGATATTGAAAAACCGATATTGAAAAACCAATATTGAAAAACTTACATCGAAAAACTGATATTGCAAAACCGATATTGAAAAACCGATATTGAAAAACAAATATTGAAAAACTGATATCGAAAAACTGATATTGAAAAACCGATATTGAAAAACCAATATTGAAAAACTTACATCGAAAAACTGATATTGCAAAACCGATATTGAAAAACCGATATTGAATCCGATATTAGAACCGATATTGAAAAACCGATATTGAAAAACCAATATTGAAATACTTACATCGAAAAACTGATATTGAAAAACCGATATTGAAAAACCGATATTGAAAAACCGATATTGAAAAACCTATATCGAAAAACTGATATTGCAAAACCGATATTGAGAAACCGATATTGAATCCGATATTAGAACTGATATTCAAAAACCGATATTGAATCCGATATTAGAACCGATATTCAAAAACCGATATTGAAAAACTTACATCGAAAAACTGATATTGCAAAACCGATATTGAAAAACTTACATCGAAAAACTGATATTGCAAAACCGATATTGAAAAACCGATATTGAAAAACCAATATTGAAAAACTTACATCGAAAAACTGATATTGCAAAACCGATATTGAAAAACCGATATTGAATCCGATATTAGAACCGATATTGAAAAACCGATATTGAAAAACCAATATTGAAATACTTACATCGAAAAACTGATATTGAAAAACCGATATTGAAAAACCGATATTGAAAAACCGATATTGAAAAACCTATATCGAAAAACTGATATTGCAAAACCGATATTGAGAAACCGATATTGAATCCGATATTAGAACTGATATTCAAAAACCGATATTGAA